>NC_142170.1:37530225-37618777 GCF_029865625.1 Vigna umbellata
CGAAGTGGAGGAAGTGGAGGACGAAGTGGACGAAGTTGACGAAGTGGACGAAGTTGACGAAGTGGAGTGGCGAAGTGGAGGAAGTGGAGGAAATGGACGAAGTTGACGAGTGGACGAAGTTGGACGAGTGACGAAGTCGACGAGGGAGAGGTGGACGAGGTGGACGACTTGGACGAGGTGGACGAGCTGGACGAAGTGGAGGTAGTGGAGGAAGTGGACGAAGTTGACGAAATGCAGGAAACGGAGGAAGTGGAGGAAGTGGACGAAGTTTAAGAAGTGGAGGAGGTGAATGAAGCGGGCGAAGTTGACGAAGTTGACGAAGTGGACGAAGTGGACGAAGTGGACGAAGTGGAGAAAGTGGAAGAAATGGAGGAAGTGGAGGAAGTGGAGGAAGTTGAGGAAGTGGACGAAGTGGAGGAAGTGGAGGAAGTGGACGAAGTTAACGAAGTAGACAAAGTGGAGGAAGATGAGGATGTGGAAGAGGTGGAGGAAGTTGACGAAGTGGACAAAGTTTAAGAAGTGGACGAATTTGACGAAGATCATGAAGTGGACGAAGTGGAGGAAGTGGAGTAAGTGGAGGAAGTGGAGTAAGTGGAGGAAATGGACGAAGTGGAGGAAATGGACGAAGTTCACGAAGTGGACGAAGTGGACGAAGTTGACGAAGTTGAAGAAGTCGAAGAAGTGGACGAAGTGGAAGAAGTGGACGAAGTGGAGGAAGTGGAGTAAGTGGAGGAAGTGGAGTAAGTGGAGTAAGTGGACGAAGTGGACGAAGTGGAGGAAGTGGAGTAAGTGGAGGAAGTGGACGAAGTCGACGAAGTGGAGGAAGTGAAAGAAGTGGAGGAAGTGGAGGAAGTGAATGAAGTAAACGAAGTGGAGGAAGTGGAGGAAGTGGACAAAGTGGACGAAGTTGACGAAGTGGACGAAGTGGACAAAGTTGACGAAATGCAGGAAATGGAGGAAGTGGACGAAGTGGACGAAGTTGAAGAAGTGGAGGAGATGGACGAGGCAGACGAAGTTGACGAAGTGGACGAAGTTGACGAAATGCAGGAAATGTAGGAAGTGGAGGAAGTGGAGGAAGTGGAGGAAGTGGACGAACTTGAAGAACTGGAGGAAGTGGAGGAAGTGGACGAAGTTGACGAAGTGGACGAACTGGACGAAGTGGACGAAGTGGATGAAGTGGACGAAGTTGACGAAGTGGAGGAAGTGGAGTAAGTGGACGAAGTGGACGAAGTGGACGAAATGGACGAAGTGGACGAAGTGGACCAAGTGGAGGAAGTGGACAAAGTGGAGGAAGTGGACGAAGTGGACGAAGTGGACGAAGTGAGGAAGTGGACGGAGAGGAGGAAGTGGACGAAGTTGACGAAGCGGTGGAAGTTGAAGAAGTGGACAAAGTTTAAGAAGTGGACGAAATTGACGGAGATGATGAAGTGAACGAAGTGGAGGAAGTGGAGGAAGTGAAAGAAGTGGAGGAAGTGGAGGAAGTGGAGGAAGTGAGGAAGTGGACTAAATGGAGGAGGTGGACGAAGTGGACGAAGAGGAGGAAGTGGACGAAGAGGAGGAAGTGGACGAAGTGGACGAAGTTGAGGAATTGGAAGAAGTGGACAAAGTTTACCAAGTGGACAAAGTGGCGGAATTGGACGAAGTGGACGAAATGAACGAAGTTGACGAAGTGGAGGAAGTGGACGAAGTGGAAGAAGTGCACGAAGTTGACCAAGTGGACGAAGTTGACGAAATGCAGGAAATGGAGGAAGGGGTGGAAGTGGACAAAGTGGACAAAGTTGACGAAGTGGACGAAGTTGACAAAGTGGAGAAAGTGGAGTAAGTGGACGAAGTGGAGGAAGTGGAGGAAGTTGACGAAGTGGACGAGGTGGACGAAGTTCACGAAATGCAGGAAATGTGGGAAGTCGAGGAAGTGGAGGAAGTGGAGGAAGTGGAGGAAGTGGAGTAAGTGGACGAAGTGGACGAAGTCGATGAAGTCGACGAAGTGGAGGAAGTGAAAGAAGTGGAGGAAGTGGACGAAGTGGATGAAGTAAAAGAAGTGGAGGAAGTGGAGGAAGTGGACAAAGTGGACAAAGTGGACGAAGTTGACGAAGTGGACGAAGTGGACAAAGTTGACGAAATGCAGGAAATGGAGGAAGTGGACGAAGTGGACGAAGTTGAAGAAGTGGAGGAGGTGGACGAAATGGACGAAGTGGACCAAGTGGAGGAAGTGGACAAAGTGGAGGAAGTGGACGAAGTGGACGAATTGGAGGAAGTGAGGAAGTGGACGGAGAGGAGGAAGTGGACGAAGTTGACGAAGTGGAGGAAGTTGAAGAAGTGGACCACGTGGACGAAGTGGACGAAGTGGAGTAAGTGGACCAAGTGGAGGAAGTGGACCAAGTGGAGGAAGTGGACGAAGTGGAGGAAGTGGACGAAGTGGACGAAGTGGACGAAGTGGACGAAGTGGAGCAAGTGAGGAAGTGGACGGAGAGGAGGAAGTGGACGAAGTTGACGAAGTGGAGGAAGTTGAAGAAGTGGACAAAGTTGAAGAAGTGGACGAAATTGACGAAGATGATGAAGTGGACGAAGTCGAGGAATCGAGTAAGTGGAGGAAGTGGAGTAAGTGGAGGAAATGGAGGAAGTGGAGGAAGTTGACGAAGTGGACAAAGTTTAAGAAATGGACGAAGTGGACGAAGATGATGAAGTGGACGAAGTGGAGGAAGTCGAGTTAGTGGAGGAAGTGGAGTAAGTAGAGGAAATGGACGAAGTTGACGAAGTGGACGAAGTGGACGAAGAGGAGGAAGTGGAGGAAGTGGAGTAAGTGGAGGAAGTGGAGTAAGTGGAGGAAGTGGAGGAAGTGGAGGAAGTGAGGAAGTGGACGAAGTGGAGGAAGCGGACTAAATGGAGGAGGTGGACGAAGTGGACGAAGAGGAGGAAGTGGACGAAGTTGAGGAATCGGACGAAGTGGACAAAGTTTACGAAGTGGACAAAGTGGCGGAATTGGACGAAGTGGACAAAGTGAACGAAGTTGACGAAGTGGAGGAAGTGAACGAAGTGGACGAAGTTGACCAAGTGGACGAAGTTGACCAAGTGGACGAAGTGGAGGAAGATTACGAAGTGGACGAGGTGGAGGAAGTGGACGAAGATGACGAAATTGAAGAAGTGGAAGAAGTGGAGGGTGTGGACGAAGTGGAGGAAGTGGAGGAAGTTGACGAAGTGGACGAAGTTGAAGAAGTGGAAGAAGTGGAGGAGGTGGAGGAAGTGGAGGAAGTGGACGAAGTGGACGAAGTTGACGAAGTGGAGGAAGTGGAGTAAGTGGACGAAGTGGACGAAGTGGACGAAGTGGACGAAGTTGACGAAGTGGAGGAAGTGGAGAAAGTGAGGAAGTGGAGGAAGTTGACGAAGTTGACCAAGACGATGAAGTGGACGACGGGGAGGAAGTCGAGTAAGTGGAGGAAGTGGAGTAAGTGGAGTAAGTGGAGGAAGTGGAGGAAGTTGACGAAGTTCACGAAGTGGACGAAGTGGATGCAATGGAGGAAGATTACGAAGTGGACGAAGTGGAGGAAGTGGACGAAGGTGACGAACTTGAAGAAGTGGAAGAAGTGGACGAAGTGGACGAAGTGGACGAAGTGGAGGAAGTGCAGGAAGTGGAGGAAGTGGAGGAAGGGAGGAAGTGGACGAAGTTGACGAAGTGGACGAAGTGGATGAAGTGGACTAAATGGAGGAGGTGGACGAAGTGGACGAAGAGGAGGAAGTGGACGAAGTGGAGGAAGTTGAGGAATTGGACGAAGTGGACAAAGTTTACGAAGTGGACAAAGTGGCGGAATTGGACGAAGTGGACGAGGTTGATGAAGTGGAGGAAGTGGACGAAGTCGAAGAAGTGGAGGAAGTGGACGAAGTTGACCAAGTGGACGAAGTGGACGAAATTGACGACGTTGACGAAGTGGAGAAAGTGGAGTAAGTGGACGAAGTGGAGGAAGTGGAGGAAGTTGACGAAGGGGACGAGGGGGACGAAGTTGACGAAATGCAGGAAATGTAGGAAGTGGAGTAAGTGGACGAAGTGAAGGAAGTGGAGTAAGTGGAGGAAGTGGAGTAAGTGGAGGAAGTGGAGGAAGTGGACGAAGTGGAGGAAGTGAAGTAAGTGAACGAAGTGGACGAAGTGGACGAAGTGGACGAAGTGGAGGAAGTGAAAGAAGTGGAGGAAGTGGACGAAGTGGACGAAGTGGACGAAGTAAAAGAAGTGGAGGAAGTGGACAAAGTGGATGAAGTTGACGAAGTGGACGAAGTGGACGAAGTTGACGAAATGCAGGAAATGGAGGAAGTGGACGAAGTGGACGAAGTAGAGGAAGTGGACGAAGTTGAAGAAGTAGAGGAAGCGGACGAACCGGACGAACCGGACGAATTTGACGAAGTGGACGAAGTGGACGAAGTTGACGAAATGCAGGAAATGTAGGAAGTGGAGGAAGTGGAGGAAGTGGACGAACTTTAAGAAGTGGAGGAATTGGAGGAAGTGGAGGAAGTGGACGAAGTTGACGAAGTGGAGGAAGTGGACTAAGTTGACGAAGTGGACGAAGTGGACGAAGTGGACGAAGTGGACGAAGTTGACGAAGTGGAGGAAGTGGAGTAAGTGGACCAAGTGGACCAAGTGGACGAAGTGGAGGAAGTGGAGTAAGTGGACGAAGTGGAGGAAGTGGACAAAGTGTACGAAGTGGAGGAAGTGGAGTAAGTGGACCAAGTGGACGAAGCGGAAGAAGTGGAGTAAGTGGACCAAATGGAGGAAGTGGACAAAGTGGAGGAAGTGGACGAAGTTGACGAAGTGGAGGAAGTGGAGGAAGTGGAGGAAGTGAGGAAGTGGACGGAGAGGAGGAAGTGGAGGAAGTGGAGGAAATGGACGAAGTTGACGAAGTGGACGAAGTTGACGAAATGCAGGAAATGTAGGAAGTGGAGGAAGTGGAGGAAGTGGACGAACTTTAAGAAGTGGAGGAAATGGAGGAAGTGGACGAAGTTGACGAAGTGGAGGAAGTGGACGAAGTTGACGAAGTGGAGGAAGTGGAGTAAGTGGACCAAGTGGACCAAGTGGACGAAGTGGACCAAGTGGACCAAGTGGACGAAGTGGATGAAGTGAGGAAGTTGACGGAGAGGAGGAAGTGGACGAAGTTGACGAAGTTGAGGAAGTGGAGTAAGTTGGCCAAGTGGACGAAGTGGACGAAGTGGAGTAAGTGGACCAAATGGAGGAAGTGGACGAAGTGGAGGAAGTGGACGAAGTTGACGAATTGGAGGAAGTGGAGGAAGTGCAGGAAGTGAGGAAGTGGACGGAGAGGAGGAAGTGGAGGAAATGGACGAAGTTGACGAAGTGGACAAAGTCGACGAAGTGGACGAGGTGGACGAGGTGGACGAGGTGGACGAGGTGGACGAGGTGGACGAAGTGGAGGAAGTGGAGGAAGTGGAGGAAGTGGACGAAGTTGACGAAATGCAGGAAATGGAGGAAATGGAGGAAGTTGACGAAGTCTAAGAAGTAGAGGAGGTGGACGAAGCGGACGAAGTGGACGAAGTGGAGAAAGTGGAGGAAATGGAGGAAGTGGAGGAAGTTGAGGAAGTGGACGAAGTGGAGGAAGTGGACGAAGTGGACGAAGTTGACAAAGTGGACAAAGTGGAGGAAGTGGAGGAAGATGAGGATGTGGAAGAAGTGGAGGAAGTTGACGAAGTGGACAAAGTTTAAGAAGTGGACGAAGTGGACGAAGATCATAAAGTGGACGAAGTGGAGGAAGTCGAGCAAGTGGAGGAAGTGGAGTAAGTGGAGGAAATGGACGAAGTGGAGGAAATGGACGAAGTTCACGAAGTGGACGAAGTTGACATAGTGGACGAAGTTGACGAAGTTCAAGAAGTCGAAGAAGTGGACGAAGTGGAAGAAGTGGAGGAAGTGGAGGAAGATTACGAAGTGGACGAAGTGGAGGAATTTGACGAAGTTGACCAAGTGGACGAAGTGGAGGAAGATTACGAAGTGGACGAAGAGGAGGAAATGGAAGAAGTGGACGAAGTGGAGGAAGATTACGAAGTGGACGAAGTGGAGGAAATGGAAGAAGTTGACGAAGTGGACGAAGTGGACAAATTGAAAGAAGAGGAGGAAGTGGAGGAAGTGGAGGAAGTGGACGGAGTGGACGAAGTGGAGGAAGTGGACGAAGTCGACGAAGTTGACGAAGTAGACGAAGTGGACGAAGTGGACGAAGTGGACGAAGTGGAGGAAGTGGAGTAAGTGGACCAAATGGAGGAAGTGGACAAAGTGGAGGAAGTGGACGAAGTTGACGAAGTGGAGGAAGTGGAGGAAGTGGAGGAAGTGAGGAAGTGGACGGAGAGGAGGAAGTGGAGGAAGTGGAGGAAATGGACGAAGTTGACGAAGTGGACGAAGTTGACGAAATGCAGGAAATGTAGGAAGTGGAGGAAGTGGAGGAAGTGGACGAACTTTAAGAAGTGGAGGAAGTGGAGGAAGTGGACGAAGTTGACGAAGTGGAGGAAGTGGACGAAGTTGACGAAGTGGAGGAAGTGGAGTAAGTGGACCAAGTGGACCAAGTGGACGAAGTGGACCAAGTGGACCAAGTGGACGAAGTGAGGAAGTTGACGGAGAGGAGGAAGTGGACGAAGTTGACGAAGTTGAGGAAGTGGAGTAAGTTGGCCAAGTGGACGAAGTGGACGAAGTGGAGTAAGTGGACCAAATGGAGGAAGTGGACGAAGTGGAGGAAGTGGACGAAGTTGACGAAGTGGAGGAAGTGGAGGAAGTGCAGGAAGTGAGGAAGTGGACGGAGAGGAGGAAGTGGAGGAAATGGACGAAGTTGACGAAGTGGACAAAGTCGACGAGGTGGACGAGGTGGACGAGGTGGACGAGGTGGACGAGGTGGACGAGGTGGACGAAGTGGAGGAAGTGGAGGAAGTGGAGGAAGTGGACGAAGTTGACGAAATGCAGGAAACGGAGGAAATGGAGGAAGTTGACGAAGTCTAAGAAGTAGAGGAGGTGGACGAAGCGGACGAAGTGGACAAAGTGGAGAAAGTGGAGGAAATGGAGGAAGTGGAGGAAGTTGAGGAAGTGGACGAAGTGGAGGAAGTGGAGGAAGTGGACGAAGTTGACAAAGTGGACAAAGTGGAGGAAGTGGAGGAAGATGAGGATGTGGAAGAAGTGGAGGAAGTTGACGAAGTGGACAAAGTTTAAGAAGTGGACGAAGTGGACGAAGATCATGAAGTGGACGAAGTGGAGGAAATCGAGCAAGTGGAGGAAGTGGAGTAAGTGGAGGAAATGGACGAAGTGGAGGAAATGGACGAAGTTCACGAAGTGGACGAAGTTGACGTAGTGGACGAAGTTGACGAAGTTCAAGAAGTCGAAGAAGTGGACGAAGTGGAAGAAGTGGAGGAAGTGGAGGAAGATTACGAAGTGGACGAAGTGGAGGAATTTGACGAAGTTGACCAAGTGGACGAAGTGGAGGAAGATTACGAAGTGGACGAAGAGGAGGAAATGGAAGAAGTGGACGAAGTGGAGGAAGATTACGAAGTGGACGAAGTGGAGGAAATGGAAGAAGTTGACGAAGTGGACGAAGTGGACGAAGTGGACAAATTGAAAGAAGAGGAGGAAGTGGAGGAAGTGGAGGAAGTGGACGAAGTGGACGGAGTGGAGGAAGTGGACGAAGTCGACGAAGTTGACGAAGTGGACGAAGTGGACGAAGTGGACGAAGTTGACGAAATGCAGGAAATGGAGGAAGTGGAGGAAGTGGACGAAGTTGAAGAAGTGGAGGAGGTGGACGAAGCGGACGAAGTTGACGAAGTGGAAGAAGTGGACGTAGTGGACGAAGTGGAGAAAATGGAGGAAGTTGAGGAAGTGGAGGAAGTTGAGGAAGTGGAGGAAGTGGAGGAAGTGGACGAAGTTGACGAGGTGGACAAAGTGGAGGAAGAAGAGGAAGATCAGGATGTGGAAGAAGTGGAGGAAGTGGAGAAAGTTGACGAACTGGACGAATTGGACGAAGTGGACGAAGTGGACAAAGTTGACGAAGTGGAAGAAGTGGATGAAGTGGAAGAAGTGGAGGAAGTGGACGAAGTGGACGAAGTGGATTAAGATTACGAAGTGCACGAAATGGAGGAAATGGACGAAGTGGAGGAAGTTGACGAAGTGGACGAAGTGGAGAAAGTGGAGGAAATGGAGGAAGTGGAGGAAGTGGAGGAAGTTGAGGAAGTGGACGAAGTTGACGAAGTGGTCAAAGTGGAGGAAGTGGAGGAAGATGAGGATGTGGAAGAAGTGGAGGAAGTGGAGAAAGTTGACGAACTGGATGAATTGGACGAAGTGGACGAAGTTGAAGAAGTTAACGAAGTTGAAGAAGTGGAAGAAGTGGATGAAGTGGAAGAAGTGGAGGAAGTGGAGGAAGTGAAAGAAGTGAACGAAGTGGACGAAGTGCACGAAGTGGAGGAAATGGACGAAGTTGAGGAAGATGAGGAAGTTGACGAAGTGGACGAAGTGGACGAAGTGGAGAAAATGGAGGAAATGGAGGAAGTGGAGGAAGTGGAGGAAGATGAGGATGTGGAAGAAGTGGAGGAAGTGGACGAAGTTGACGAAGTGGACGAAGTGGACGAAGTGGACGGAGTGGACGAAGTGGACGAAGTTGAGGAAGATTACGAAGTGGAGGAAATGGACGAAGTTGACCAAGTCGACGAAGTGGACGAAGTGGAGGAAGATTACGAAGTGGGCGAGGTGGAGGAAGTGGACGAAGATGACGAAGTGGAGGAAGTGGAGGAAGTGGACGAAATTGACGAAGTGGAGGAAGTGGAGTAAGTGGACCAAGTGGAGGAAGTGGAGGAAGTGGAGTAAGTGGACCAAGTGGACCAAGTGCAGGAAGTGGACGAAGTTGACGAAGTGGAGGAAGTGGAGAAAGTGAGGAAGTGGACGGAGAGGAGGAAGTGGAGGAAGTTGACGAAGTGGACAAAGATTAAGAAGTGGACGAAGTTGACGAATATGATGAAGTGGACGAAGTGGAGGAAATCGAGTAAGTGGAGGAAGTGGAGTAAGTGGAGGAAATGGACGAAGTGGAGGAAATGGACGAAGTGCAGGAAGTGGACGAAGTGGACGAAGTGGACGAAGTGGACGAAGTGGACGAAGTGGACGAAGTGGACGAAGTGGACGAAGTGGACGAACTGGACGAAGTGGACGGAGTGGACGAAGTGGAGGAAGTGAAAGAAGTGGAGGAAGTGGACGAAGTCGACGAAGTTGACGAAGTGGACGGAATTAACGAAGTGGACGAAGTTGACGAAATGCAGGAAATGGAGGAAGTGGAGGAAGTGGAGGAAGTGGACGAAGTTGAAGAAGTGGAGGAGGTGGACGAAGCGGACGAAGTTGACGAAGTGGACGAAGTGGACGAAGTGGACGAAGTGGAGGAAATGGAGGAGGTGGAGGAAGTTGAGGTAGTTGAGGAAGTGGACGAAGTTGACGAAGTCGACAAAGTGGAGGAAGTGGAGGAAGATGAGGATGTGGAAGAAGTGGAGGAAGTGGAGAAAGTTGACGAAGTGGACGAAGTGGACGAAGTTGAAGAAGTAGAAGAAGTGGATGAAGTGGAAGAAGTGGAGGAAGTGGACGGAGTGGAGGAAGATTACGAAGTGCACGAAGTGGAGGAAATGGACGAAGTTGAGGAAGTTGACGAAGTGGACGAAGTGGACCAAGTGGAGAAAGTGGAGGAAATGGAGGAAGTGGAGGAAGTGGAGGAAGCTGAGGAAGTGGATGAAGTGGAGGAAGTGGAGGACGTGGAGGAAGTGGACGAAGTTGACGAAGTTGACGAAGTGGACGAATTGGAGAAAGTGGAGGAAGTGGACGAAGTGGAGGAAGTGGAGGAAGTGGAGGAAGTGGAGGAAGTGGAGGAAGTGAAAGAAGTGGAGGAATTGGAGGAAGTGGAGGAAGTGGACGAAATGAAGGAAGTGGTGGAAGTGAAAGAAGTGGAGGAACTGGACGAAGTGGACGAAGTTGACGAAGTGGACGAAGTGGACGAAATGGACGAAGTGGACGAAACGGACAAAGTGGACGAAGTCGACGAAGTGAAAGAAGTGGAGGAAGTGGAGGAAGTGGAAGAAGTGGAGGAAGTGGACGAAGTGGACGAACTGGACGAAGTGGACGGAGTGGACGAAGTGGACGAACTGGACGAAGTGGACGAAGTCGACGAAGTTGACGAAGTGGACGAAATTGACGAAGTGGACGAAGTTGACGAAATGCAGGAAATGGAGGAAGTGGAGGAAGTGGACGAAGTTGAAGAAGTAGAGGAGGTGGACGAAGCGGACGAAGTTGACGAAGTGGACGAAGTGGACGAAGTGGACGAAGTGGAGGAATTGGAGGAGGTGGAGGAAGTTGAGGTAGTTGAGGAAGTGGAGGAAGTGGAGGAAGTGGACGAAGTGGACAAAGTGGAGGAAGTGGAGGAAGATGAGGATGTGGAAGAAGTGGAGGAAGTGGAGAAAGTTGACGAACTGGACGAAGTGGACGAAGTTGAAGAAGTGGAAGAAGTGGATGAAGTGGAAGAAGTGGAGGAAGTGGAGTAAGTGGACGAAGTGGAGGAAGTGCACAAAGTTTACGAAGTGGAGGAAGTGGAGTAAGTGGACCAAGTGGACGAAGTGGAAGAAGTGGAGTAAGTAGACCAAATGGAGGAAGTGGACAAAGTGGACCAAGTGGAGAAAATGGACGAAGTGGAGGAAATGGACGAAGTGGAGGAAGTGGAGAAAGTTGACGAACTGGACGAAGTGGACGAAGTTGAAGAAGTGGAAGAAGTGGATGAAGTGGAAGAAGTGGAGGAAATGGACGGAGTGGAGGAAGATTACGAAGTGCACGAAGTGGAGGAAATGGACCAAGTTGAGGAAGTTGACGAAGTGGACGAAGTGGACGAAGTGGAGGAAATGGAGGAAGTGGAGGAAGTTGAGGAAGTGGACGAAGTGGAGGAAGTGGAGAACGTGGAGGAAGTGGAGGAAGTGGACGAAGTTGACGAAGTGGTCAAAGTGGAGGAAGTGGAGGAAGATGAGGATGTGGAAGAAGTGGAGGAAGTGGACGAAGTTGACGAAGTTGACGAAGTTGACGAAGTTGAAGAACTCGAAGAAGTGGACGAAGTGGAAGAAGTGGACGAAGTGGAGGAAGATTACGAAGTGGACGAATTGGACGAAGATTACGAAGTTGACGAAGTTGAAGAAGTCGAAGAAGTGGACGAAGTGGAAGAAGTGGACGAAGTGGAGGAAGATTACGAAGTGGACGAATTGGACGACGTTGACCAAGTCGACGAAGTGGACGAAGTGGAGGAAGATTACGAAGTGGACGAGGTGGAGGAAGTGGATGAAGATGAAGAAGTGGAGGAAGTGGAGGAAGTGGACGAAGTTGACGAAGTGGAGGAAGTGGAGTAAGTGGACCAAGTGGACGAAGTGGAGGAAGTGGAGGAAGTGGAGTAAGTGGACCAAGTGGACGAAGTGCAGGAAGTGGACGAAGTGGACGAAGTTGACGAAGTGGAGGAAGTGGAGTAAGTGGACCAAGTGGAGGAAGTGGAGGAAGTGGAGGAAGTGGAGGTAGTGGAGGAAGTGGAGGAAGTGCAGTAAGTGGACCAAGTGGACGAAGTGCAGGAAGTGGACGAAGTTGACGAACTGGAGGAAGTGGAGAAAGTGAGGAAGTGGACGGAGAGGAGGAAGTGGAGGAAGTTGACGAAGTGGACAAAGATTAAGAAGTCGACGAAGTTGACGAAGATGATGAAGCGGACGAAGTGGAGGAAATCGAGTAAGTGGAGGAAGTGGAATAAGTGGAGGAAATGGACGAAATGGAGGAAATGGACGAAGTTGACGAAGTGGACGAAGTTGAAGAAGTGGACGAAGTGGTCAAAGTGGAGGAGGTGGACGAAGTTGACAAAGTGGACGAAGTGGACGAAGTGGAGGAAGTGAAAGAAGTGGAGGAAGTGGAGGAAGTGGAGGAACTGGACGAAGTCGACGACGTTGACGAAGTGGACGAAGTGGACGAAATGGACGAAGTGGACGAAGTGCAAGAAGTGGAGGAAGTGGAGGAAGTGGAGGGAGTGGAGGAAGTGGACGAACTGGACGAAGTGGACGGAGTGGACGAAGTAGAGGAAGTGAAAGAAGTGGAGGAAGTGGACGGAAGTGGACGAAGTTAACGAAATGCAGGAAATGGAGGAAGTGGAGGAAGTGGAGGAAGTGGACGAAGTTGAAGAAGTGGAGGAGGTGGACGAAGCGGACGAAGTTGACGAAGTGGACGAAGTGGAGGAAATGGAGGAGGTGGAGGAAGTTGAGGAAGTTGAGGAAGTGGAGGAAGTGGAGGAAGTGGAGGAAGTGGAGGAAGTTGACGAAGTTGACAAAGTGGAGGAAGTGGAGGAAGATGAGGATGTGGAAGAAGTGGAGGAAGTGGAGAAACTTGACGAACTGGACGAAGTGGACGAAGTTGACGAAGTTGAAGAAGTGGACGAAGTGGAAGAAGTGGACGAAGTGGACGAAGTGGAGGAAATGGAAGAAGTTGACGAAGTGGACGAAGTGGACGAAGTGGACAAAGTGGACGAAGTGGAGGAAGTGGACGAAGTGAAAGAAGAGGAGGAAGTGGAGGAAGTGGAGGAAGTGGACGAAGTTGAAGAAGTGGAGGAGGTGGACGAAGTGGACGAAGTCGAAGAAGTGGACGAAGTGGACGAAGTGGACGAAGTGGACGAAGTGGACGAAGTGGACGAAGTGGACGAAATGGACAAAGTGGACGAAGTGGACGAAGTGGACAAAGTGGAGGAAATGGAGGAAGTGGAGGAAGTGGAGGAAGTTGAGGAAGTGGAGGAAGTGGAGGAAGTGGAGGAAGTGGAGGAAGTGGACGAAGTTGACGAAGTGGACAAAGTGGAGGAAGGGGAGGAAGATGAGGATGTGGAAGAAGTGGAGGAAGTGGAGAAAGTTGACAAAGTGGACGAAGTGGACGAAGTGGACGAAGTTGACGAAGGTTAAGAAGTGGAAGAAGTGGAAGAAGTGGATGAAGTGGAAGAACTGCAGGAAGTGGAAGAAGTGGAGGAAGATTACGAAGTGCACGAAGTGGAGGAAATGGACGAAGTTGAGGAAGTTGACGAAGTGGACGAAGTGGACGAAGTGGAGAAAGTGGAGGAAATGGAGGAAGTGGAGGAAGTGGAGGAAGTTGAGGAAGTGGAGGAAGTGGAGGAAGTGGACGAAGTTGACGAAGTGGTCAAAGTGGAGGAAGTGGAGGAAGATGAGGTTGTGGAAGAAGTGGAGGAAGTGGACGAAGTTGACGAAGTGGACGAAGTTGATGAAGTTGAAGAAGTCGAAGAAGTGGACGAAGTGGAAGAAGTGGACGAAGTGGACGAAGATTACGAAGTGGAAGAAGTGGAGGAAATGAACGAAGTTGACCAAGTCGACGAAGTGGACGAAGTGGAGGAAGATTACGAAGTGGACGAGGTGGAGGAAGTGGACGAAGATGACGAAGTGGAGGAAGTGGAGGAAGTGGAGGAAGTTGACGAAGTGGAGGAAGTGGAGTAAGTGGACGAACTGGAGGAAGTGGAGGAAGTGGAGTAAGTGGACCAAGTGGATGAAGTGCAGGAAGTGGAGGAAGTGGAGTAAGTGGACCAAGTGGACGAAGTGCAGGAAGTGGAGGAAGTGGACGAAGTTGACGAAGTGGAGGAAGTGGAGAAAGTGAGGAAGTGGACGGAGAGGAGGAAGTTGACGAAGATGATGAAGATGATGAAGTAGACGAAGTGGACGAAGTGGAGTAAGTGCAGGAAATGGACGAAGTGGAGGAAATGGACGAAGTTGACGAAGTGGACGAAGTTGACGAAGTGGAGGAAGTGGACGAAGTGGAGGAAGTGGAGGAAGTGGACGAAGTGGAGGAAGTTGACGAAGTGGAGGGAGTGAAAGAAGTGGAGGAAGTGGAGGAAGTGCACGACGTGGACGAAGTTGACGAAATGTAGGAAATGGAGGACGTCGAGGAAGTGGACGAAGTGGACGAAGTTGACGAAGTGCACGAAGTGGACGAAGTGGACGAAGTGGAGAAAGTGGAGGAAATGGAGGAAGTTGAGGAAGTGGACGTAGTGGACGAAGTGCAGGAAGTGAACGAAGTTGACGAAGTGGACAAAGTGGAGGAAGTGGAGGAAGATGAGGATGTGGAAGAAGTGGAGGAAGTGGACGAAGTTAACGAAGTGGACGAAGTTGACGAAGTTCAAGAAGTGGAAGAAGTGGACGAAGTGGAAAAAGTGGACGAAGTGCACGAAGTGGAGGAAGATTACGAAGTGGACGAAGTGGAGGAAATGGACGAAGTTGATCAAGTGGACGAAGTGGTCGAAGTGGAGGAAGTGGACGAAGATGACGAAGTTGAAGAAGTGGACGAAATGGATTACCCTGACGAAGTGGAGGAAGTGGAGGAAGTTGACGAAGTTGAAGAAGTGGAAGAAGTGGAGGGTGCGGACGAAGTGGAGGAAGTGGACGAAGTTGAAGAAGTGGAACAAGTGGACGAAGTGGACGAAGAGGAGGAAGTGGACGAAGTGGACGAAGTGGACGAAGTGGACGAAGTGGAGTAAATGGACCAAGTGGACGAACTGTACGAAGTGGAGGAAGTGGAGTAAGTGGAGGAAGTGGAGGAAGTGGAGGAAGTGGAGGAAGTGGAGGAAGTGGACAAAGTTTAAGAAGGGGACGAAGATGATGAAGTGGACGAAGTGGAGGAAGTCGAGTAAGTGGAGGAAGTGGAGTAAGTGGAGGAAATGGACGAAGTGGACGAAGTGGAAAAAGTGGACGAAGTGGACGAAGTGAAAGAAGTGGAGGAAGTGGAGGTAGTCGAGGAAGTGGACGAAGTGGAGGAAATGGACGAAGTTGAAGAAGTGGAAGAAGTGGACGAAGTGGAGGAAATGGACGAAGTTGACCAAGTGGACGAAGTTGACGAAATGCAGGAAATGGAGGAAGGGTAGGAAGTGGACGAAGTGGACGAAGTTGAAGAAGTGGACGAAGTGGACGAAGTTGACGAAGTGGAGGAAGTTGACGAAGGGGACGAGGTGGACGAAGTTGACGAAATGCAGGAAATGTAGGAAGTGGAGGAAGTGGACGAAGTGAAGGAAGTGGAGTAAGTGGGCGAAGTGGAGTAAGTGGAGGAAGTGGAGGAAGTGGAGGAAGTGGAGTAAGTGGACGAAGTGGACGAAGTGGAGGAAGTGAAAGAAGTGGAGGAAGTGGAGGAAGTGGAGGAAGTAAAAGAGGTGCAGGAAGCGGAGGAAGTGGACAAAGTGGACGAAGTGGACGAAGTTGACGAAGTGGAGGAAATGGCGGAAGTGGAGGAAGTGGAGGAAGTGGAGGAAGTTGAGGAAGTGGACGAAGTGGAGGAAATGGAGGAAATTGAGGAAGTGGATGAAGTGGAGGAAGTGGAGTAAGTGGAGGAAGTGGAGGAGGTGGACGAAGTGGACGAATTGACGAAGTGGACGAAGTGGAAAAGCTGACGAAGTGGACGAAGTGGAGGACATGGATGAAGTTGATGAAGTGGATGAAGTTCACGAAGTGGAGGAAGTGGAGGAAGTGGAAGAAGTGGAAGAAGTGGAGGAAGTGGAGGAACTGGAGGAAGTGGAGGAAGTCGGGGAAGTGGACGAAGTGGAGGAAGTTGACGAAGTGGACGAACTGGACGAAATAGACGAGTGGAGGAAGTGGACGAAGTGGAGGAAGTGGAGGAAGTGGACGAAGTGGAGGAAGTGGAGGAAGTGGACGAAGTGGACGAAGTGAGGAAGTGGACGAAGTTGACGAAGGGGAAGAAGTGGAGGAAGTGGACGAAATGGAGGAAGTGGTGGAAGTGGACGAAGTTGAGGAAGTGGAGGAAGTGGACCAAGTTGACAAAGTTGACAAAGTGGACGAAGTGGACGGAGTGGACGAAGTGGACGGAGTGGAGGAAGTGGAGAAGTTGAGGAAGTGGAGGAAGTAGACGAAGTGGACAAAGTGGACGAAGTTGACGAAGTGGAGGAAGTGGACGAAATTGAGTAAGTGGAGGAAGTGAAGGAGGTGGAGGAAGTGGAGGAAGTAAAGGAAGTGGAGGAGGTGGAGGAAGTTGACGAAGTGGACGAAGTGGACGAAGTTGACGAAGTTGACGAAGTTGACGAAGTTGACGAAGTTGACGAAGTTGACGAAGTGGAGGAAGTGGACGAGGTGGACGAAGTGGACAAAGTGCAGTAAGTGGAGGAAGTGGACCAAGTGGACGAAGTAGACAAAGTGAACGAAGTGGAGGAAGTGGAGGATGTGGACGATGTGGACGAAGTGGAGTAAGTGGACGAAATGGACGAAGTTGAGGAAGTAGACGAAGTGGAGGAAGTGGAGGATGTTGAAGAAGTTGAAGAAGTGGACGAAGTTGACGAAGTGGTGGAAGTGGAGGAAGTGGAGGAGGTGGATGAAGTTGACGAAGTGGACGAAGTGGACGAAGTGGACGAAGTTGACGAAGTGGACGAATTGGACGAAGTTGACAAAGTGGAGGAAGTGGAGCAAAGTGGAAGAAGTGGATGAAATGGAGGAAGTGGAGGAAGTGGAGGAAGTTGACGAAGTGGAGGAAGTCCAGGAAGTGGAGGAAGTGGACGAAGTGGAGAAAGTGAGGAAGTGGTCGAAGTGGAAGAAGTGGATGAAGTGGACGAAATGGAGGAAGTGGAGGAAGTGGTGGAAGTGGACGAAGTTGAGGAAGTGGAGGAAGTGGACAAAGTTGACGAAGTGGACGAAGTTGACGAAGTGGACGAAGTGGACGAAGTTGACGAAGTGAAGGAAGTAGACAAAGTGGAAAAAGTGGACGAAGTGGATGAAGTGGAGGACATGGATGATGTGGACAAAGTGGATGAAGTTAACGAAGTGGAGGAAGTGGAAGAAGTGGAAGAAGTCATGGAAGTGGACGAAGTGGATAAAGTGGACAAAGTGGACGAAGTTGACGAAGTGGAGGAAGTGGAGGAAGTGGAGGAAGTGGAAGAAGTGGAGGAAGTTGACGAAGTGGATGAAGTTGACGAAGTGGACAAAGTCGATGAAGTGGACGAAGTGGGCGAAGTTGACGAGGTTGAAGAAATGGAAGAAGTGGAGGAAGTGGACAAATTTTACGAAGCGGACGAAGTGGAGGAAATGGATGAAGGGGATGAAGGGGACTATGTGTACGAAGTGGAGGAAGTGGGGGAAGTGCACGAAGTTGACGAAGTGGACGAAGTTGACGTAGTGGACCAAATGGACGAAGTGGACGAAGTGGACAAAGTGGACGAAGTTGACGAAGTGGAGGAAGTAGACGAAGTGGAAAAAGTGGACGAAGTGGACGAAGTGGAGGAAGTGGACGAAATTGAGGAAGTGGACGAAGTGGAGGAAGTGGAGGAAGTAAAGGAAGTGGAGGAAGTTGACGAAGTTGACGAAGTGGAGGAAGTGGACTAAGTGGAGGAAGTGGAGGAGGTGGACGAAGTGGACGAATTGACGAAGTGGACGAAGTTGACGAAGTGGTAGAAGTGAACAAAGTGGACGAAGTGGAGGACATGGATGAACTGCACATAGTGGATGAAGTTCACGAAGTGGAGGAAATGGAAGAAGTGGAAGAAGTCGTGGAAGTGGACGAAGTGGATAAAGTGGACGAAGTTGACGAAGTGGAGGAAGTGGAGGAAGTGGAGGAAGTAGACAAAGTCGATGAAGTAGACGAAGTGGGTGAAGTTGACGAAGTTGAAGAAATGGAAGAAATGGAGGAAGTGGACAAATTTTACGAAGCGGACGAAGTGGAAGAAATGGACGAAGGGGACGAACGGGACGAAGTGGAGGAAGTGGGGGAAGTGGACGAAGTTGACGAAGTGCACAAAGTTGACGAAGTGGACGAAGTTGACGTAGTGGACGAAATGGACGAAGTGGACGAAGTGGAAGAAGTGAAGGAAGTGGAAGAAGTGGAGGAAGTGGAGGAAGCGGACGAAGTGGACGAATTGGACGAAGTGGACGACATGGAGCTAGTGGAGGAAGTGGACGAAATGGACGAAGTGGACGAAGTGGAAGAAGTGAAGGAAGTGGAAGAAGTGGAGGAAGTGGAGGAAGCGGACGAAGTGGACGAATTGGACGAAGTGGACGACATGGAGCTAGTGGAGGAAGTGGACGAATTGACGAAGTGGAGGAAGTGGAGGAAGTGAACGAAGTTAACGAAGTGGACGAAGTGGACAAAGTGAAAGAACTGGACGAAGTGGGCGAAGTTGACTAAGTTTAAGAACTGGAAGAAGTGCACGAAGTGGACAAAGTGGAGGAAGTGGACGAGGTGGAGGAAATGGACGAAGGGGGACGAAGTGGAGGAAGTTGAGGAAGTGGAGAAGTTGACGAAGTGGACGAAGTGGACGAAGTTGGACGAAGTTGACGAAGAGGAGGAAGTTGACGAAGTGGACGAAGTGGAGGAAATGGAGGAAGTTGAGGAAGAGGACGAAGTTGACAAAGTGGACGAAGTGAACGAAGTTGACAAAGTGGAGGAAATTGACGAAGTGAACGAACTGGACGAAGTGGAGGAAGGGGAGCAAGTGGAGGAAGTTGACGAAGTTGACGAAGTTCACAAAGTGGAAGAAGTGGCCGAAGTGGAGGAAGTGGAGGAAGTCGAGGAAGCTGACGAAGTGGACGAAGTTGACGAAGTGGACGAAGTTTAGGAAGTGGAGGAAGTGGATGAAGTGGAGGAAGTGGAGGAAGTAGAAAAAGAGGAAGAAGTCGACGAAGTTGACGAAGTGGAGGAAGTGGACGAAGTTGAGGAAGTGGACGAAGTTGACGAAATTGACGAAATTGAAGAAATGGATGAAATGGACGAAGTGGACAAAGGTTACGAAGTGGAGGAAATGGACGAAGAGGAGGAAGTGGATGAAGTTGACGAAGTGACGGAAGTGGAGGAAGTGGTGGAAGTGGAGGAAGTGGACGAAGTTGACGAAGTGGACGAAGTGGAAGAAGTGCATGAAGTGGACGAAGTGCACGAAGTGTACGAAGTGGAGGAATTGGACGAAGTTGACGAAGTGGACGAAGTGGACGAAATGGATGAAGTGGACGAAGTTGTCGAAGTGGAGGAAGTGGAAGAAGTGGAGTAAGTGGAAGAAGTAGACGAAGTGCAGGAAGTGGAAGAAGTGGACGAAGTGGAGTAAGTGGAGGAACTGGAGGAGGTGGACGAAGTTGACGAAGTGGACGAAATGCCGGAAGTGGAGGAAATGGACGAAGTTGACGAAGTGGACGAAGATTAAGAACTGCATGAAGTTGACGAAGTGTAGGAAGTGGAGGAGGAGGAGGAAGTAGAAGAAGTAGAGTAAGTGGAGGAAGTGGAGGAGGTTGACGAAGAGGACGAAGTTGACGAAGTAGAGGAAGTGTACGAAGTGGACGAAGTGGAGGAAATGGACGAAGTGGACGAAGTTGACGAAGTGGAGGAAGTGGAGGAGGAGGAGGAAGTAGAACAAGTGGAGTAAGTGGAGGAGGTGGACGAAGAGGACGAAGTTGACGAAGTTGAGGAAGTGGACAAAGTTGACGAAGTTGAGGAAGTTGGACGAAGTGGAGGAAGTGGAGGAAGTGGAGGAAGTTGACGAAGTGGATGAAGTTGACGAAGTTGACAAAGTGAAGCAAGTGGACGAAGTGGAAGAAGTGGAGGAAGTGGACACAGTTGACGAAGTGGACGAAGTTGAGGAAGTTGACGAACTGGAAGAATTGGACGACGTGGACAAAGTCGACAAGGGGAAGAACTAGACGAAGTGAAGGAAGTGGACGAAGTGGAGGAAGTGGACAAAGTGGAGGAATTGGAGGAAGTAAGGAAGTTGACGAAGTGGACGAATTGGAGGAAGTTGACAAAGTTTACGAAGTGGACGGAGTGGAGGAAATGGACGAGGTGGACGAAGTGGAAGAAGTGGACGAAGTGGACAAAGTGGACAAAGTCGAGGAAGTGACAAAGTGGAGGAAGTGGAAAAAGTGGAGGAAGTAGAGGAAGTGGAGGAAGTAAGGAAGTTGACGAAGTGGATGAAGTGGACGAAGTGGAGGAAGTTGACGAAGTGGAAGAAGTGGAAGAAATGGACGAAGTGGACAAAATTTACGAAGTGGACGAAGTGGAGGAAATGACTGAAGTGGAGGAAGTGGACGAAGTGGACGAAGTTGATGAAGTGGACGAAGTGGACGAAGTGGACGAAGTTGACGAAGTGGACGAAGTGGAGGAAGTGGAGGAAGTGGAGGAAGTGGACGAAATGGACGAAATGGCCGAAGTGGAGGAAGTGAAAGAAGTGGACGAAGTGGAGAAAGTGGCCGAAGTGGAGGAAGTGGACAAAGTACAGGAAGTGGAGGAAGCGGACGAAATGGAGGAAGTGAGGAAGTGGACGAAGTTGACGAAGAGGAGGAAGTGGAGGAGGAGGAGGAAGTAGAACAAGTGGAGGAAGTGGAGGAGGTGGACGAAGAGGACGAAGTTGACGAAGTTGAGGAAGTGGACAAAGTTGACGAAGTTGAGGAAGTTGGACGAAGTGGAGGTAGTGGAGGAAGTGGAGGAAGTGGAGGAAGTTGACGAAGTGGACGAAGTTGACAAAGTTGACAAAGTGAATGAAGTGGACGAAGTGGAAGAAGTGGAGGAAGTGGACGCAGTTGACGAAGTGGACGAAGTTGAGGAAGTTGACGAACTGGAAGAATTGGACGAAGTGAACAAAGTCGACGAAGGGGAAGAACTGGACGAAGTGAAGCAAGTGGACGAAGTGGAGGAAGTGGACAAAGTGGAAGAATTGGAGGAAGTAAGGAAGTTGCGAAGTGGACGAATTGGAGGAAGTTGACAAAATTTACGAAGTGGACGGAGTGGAGAAAATGGATGAGGTGGACGAAGTGGACAAAGTCGACAGAGTCGAGGAAGTGACAAAGTGGAGGAAGTGGACAAAGTGGAGGAAGTAGAGGAAGTGGAGGAAGTAAGGAAGTTGACGAAGTGGATGAAGTGGACGAAGTGGAGGAAGTTGACGAAGTGGAAGAAATGGAAGAAATGGACGAAGTGGACAAAATTTACGAAGTGGACGAAGTGGAGGAAATGACTGAAGTGGAGGAAGTGGAGGAAGTGGAGGAAGTGGACGAAGTGGACGAAGTGGACGAAGTTGACGAAGTGGACGAAGTTGACGAAGTGGACAAAGTGGACAAAGTGGACGAAGTGGAGGAAATGGAGGAACTGGAGGAAGTGGAGGAAGTGGACGAAATGGACAAAATGGCCGAAGTGGAGGAAGTGAAAGAAGTGGACGAAGTGGAGAAAGTGGCCGAAGTGGAGGAAGTGGACAAAGTAGAGGAAGTGGAGGAAGTGGAGGAAGCGGACGAAATGGAGGAAGTGAGGAAGTGGACGAAGTTGACGAAGAGGACGAAGTTGACGAAGATGATGAAGTGGACGAAGTGGATGAAGTGGAGGAAGTGGAGTAAGTGGAGGAAGTGGAGTAAGTGGACGAAGTTGACGAAGTGAAGGAAGTGGAGGAAGCGGATGAAGTGGAGGAAGTGAGGAAGTGGACGAAGTTTACGAAGTGAACGAAATGCAGGAAGTGGAGGAAGTGTAGGAAATGGAGGATGTGGGTGAAGTTGACGAAGTGGACCAAGTGGACGTAGTGGACGAAGTGGACGAAATGCAGGAAGTGGAGGAGGAGGAGGAAGTAGAAGAAGTGGAGTAAGTGGAGGAAGTGGAGGAGGTGGACGAAGAGGACGAAGTTGACGAAGTAGAGGAAGTGCACGAAGTGGACGAAGTGGAGGAAATGGACGAAGTGAACGAAGTTGACGAAGTGGAGGAAGTGGAGGAGCAGGAGGAAGTAGAAGAAGTGGAGTAAGTGGAGGAAGTGGAGGAGCTGGACGAAGAGGACGAAGTTGACGAAGTGGATGAAGTGGACGAAGTGCACGAAGTGGAGGAAGTGGGGGAAGTTCAGGAAGTGGACGACGTTGACGAAGTCGATGAAGTTGACAAAGTTGAGGAAGTTGAGGAAGTTGGACGAAGTCGAGGAAGTGGAGGAAGTGGAGGAAGTTGACGAAGTGGAGGAAGTGGACGAAGTTGAGGAAGTTGACGAACTAAACGAATTGGACGAAGTGGACAAAGTCGACGAAGTGGAAGAACTGGACGAAGAGAAGGAAGTGGAGGAAGTGGAGGAAGTGGAGGAAGTAGACGAAGTGGAGGAAGTGGACAAAGTGGAGGAAGTGGACAAAGTGGAGGAAGTGGAGGAAGTGGAGGAATGAATGAAGTTGACGAAGTGGACGAAGTGGACGAAGTTGACGAAGTGGACAAAGTTGACAAAGTTTACGAAGTGGACGAAGTGGAGGAAATGGACGAGGTGGACGAAGTGGAAGAAGTGGACGAAGTTGACGAAGTGGTAGAAGTGGACGAAGTGGAGGAAGCGGACAAAGTGGAGGAAGTGGAGGAACTAAGGAAGTTGACGAAGTGGATGAAGTGGACGAAGTGGAGGACGTTGACGAAGTGGAAGAAATGGTAGAAATGGACGATGTGGACGAAGTGTAGGAAATGCACGAGGTGGACGAAGTGGAAGAAGTGGAGTAAGTGGAGGAACTGGAGGAGGTGGACGAAGTTGAGGCAGTGGACGAAATGCCGGAAGTGGAGGAAATGGACGAAGTTGACGAAGTGGACGAAGATTAACAACTGCATGAAGTTGATGAAGTGGAGGAAGTGAAGGAGGAGGAGGAAGTAGAAGAAGTAGAGTAAGTGGAGGAAGTGGAGGAGGTTGACGAAGAGGACGAAGTTGACGAAGTAGAGGAAGTGGACGAAGTGGAGGAAATGGAC
Source organism: Vigna umbellata (assembly GCF_029865625.1). NCBI lineage: Eukaryota > Viridiplantae > Streptophyta > Magnoliopsida > Fabales > Fabaceae > Vigna > Vigna umbellata. The sequence goes on from NC_142170.1 coordinate 37,552,922, forward strand.
GAAGTGGACGAAGTTGACGAACTGGAGGAAGTGGAGGAGGAGGAGGAAGTAGAACAAGTGGAGTAAGTGGAGGAGGTGGACGAAGAGGACGAAGTTGACGAAGTTGAGGAAGTGGACAAAGTTGACGAAGTTGAGGAAGTTGGACGAAGTGGAGGAAGTGGAGGAAGTTGACGAAGTGGACGACGTTGACGAAGTTGACAAAGTGAAGGAAGTGGACGAAGTGGAAGAAGTGGAGGAAGTGGACGCAGTTGACGAAGTGGACGAAGTGGAGGAAGTTGACGAAGTTGACGAACTGGAAGAATTGGACGAAGTGGACAAAGTCGACGAAGGGGAAGAACTGGACGAAGTGAAGGAAGTGGACGAAGTGGAGGAAGTGTACAAAGTGGAGGAATTGGAGGAAGTAAGGAAGTTGACGAAGTGGACGAATTGGAGGAAGTTGACAAAATTTACGAAGTGGACGGAGTGGAGGAAATGGACGAGGTGGACGAAGTGGAAGAAGTGGACGAAGTGGACAAAGTAGACAAAGTCGAGGATGTGACAAAGTGGAGGAAGTGGACAAAGTGGAGGAAGTAGAGGAAGTGGAGGAAGTAAGGAAGTTGACGAAGTGGATGAAGTGGACGAAGTGGAGGAAGTTGACGAAGTGGAAGAAATGGAAGAAATGGACGAAGTGGACAAAATTTACGAAGTGGACGAAGTGGAGGAAATGACTGAACTGGAGGAAGTGGAGGAAGTGGACGAAGTGGACGATGTTGATGAAGTTGACGAAGTGGACGAAGTTGACGAAGTGGACAACGTGGACGAAGTGGACGAAGTGGAGGAAGTGGAGGAAGTGGAGGAAGTGGACGAAATGGACGAAATGGCCGAAGTGGAGGAAGTGAAAGAAGTGAACGAAGTGGAGAAAGTGGCCGAAGTGGAGGAAGTGGACAAAGTAGAGGAAGTGGAGGAAGTGGAGGAAGGGGACGAAATGGAGGAAGTGAGGAAGCGGACGAAGTCGACGAAGAGGACGAAGTTGACGAAGATGATGAAGTGGACGAAGTGGATCAAGTGGAGGAAGTGGAGTAAGTGGAGGAAGTGGAGTAAGTGGACGAAGTTGACGAAGTGGAGGAAGTGGAGGAAGCGGATGAAGTGGAGGAAGTGAGGAAGTGGACGACGTTTACGAAGTGAACGAAATGCAGGAAGTGGAGGAAGTGTAGGAAATGGAGGATGTGGGCGAAGTTGACGAAGTGGACCAAGTGGACGTAGTGGACGAAGTGGACGAAATGCTGGAAGTGGAGGAGGAGGAGCAAGTAGAAGAAGTGGAGTAAGTGGAGGAAGTGGAGGAGGTGGAGGAAGAGGACGAAGTTGACGAAGTAGAGGAAGTGCACGAAGTGGACGAAGTGGAGGAAATGGACGAAGTGAACAAAGTTGACAAAGTGGAGGAAGTGGAGGAGGAGGAGGGCGTAGAAGAAGTGGAGTAAGTGGAGGAAGTGGAGGAGGTGGACGAAGAGGACGAAGTTGACGAAGTGGATGAAGTGGACGAAGTGCACGAAGTGGAGGAAGTGGGGGAAGTTCAGGAAGTGGACGACGTTGACGAAGTCGATGAAGTTGACAAAGTTGAGGAAGTTGAGGAAGTTGGACGAAGTGGAGGAAGTGGAGGAAGTGGAGGAAGTTGACGAAGTGGAGGAAGTGGACGAAGTTGAGGAAGTTGACGAACTAGACGAATTGGACTAAGTGGACAAAGTCGACGAAGTGGAAGAACTGGACGAAGAGAAGGAAGTGGACGAAGTGGAGGAAGTGGAGGAAGTAGACGAAGTGGAGGAAGTGGACAAAGTGGAGGAAGTGGACAAAGTGGAGGAAGTGGAGGAAGTGGAGGAATGAATGAAGTTGACGAAGTGGACGAAGTGGACGAAGTTGACGAAGTGGACGAAGTTGTCAAAGTTTACGAAGTGGACGAAGTGGAGGAAATGGACGAGGTGGACGAAGTGGAAGAAGTGGACGAAGTGGAGGAAGCGGACAAAGTGGAGGAAGTGGAGGAACTAAGGAAGTTGACGAAGTGGATGAAGTGGACGAAGTGGAGGATGTTGACGAAGTGGAGGATGTTGACGAAGTGGAAGAAATGGTAGAAATGGAGGAAGTGGACGAAGTGTAGGAAATGCACGAGGTGGACGAAGTGGAAGAAGTGGACGAAGTGGAGGAAATGGAGGAAGTGGAAGAAGTGGATGAAGTGGAGGAAGTGGAGGAAGTGGAGGAAGTGAGGAAGTGGAGGAAGTGGAGGACGTCAGGATGTGGACGACGTTGACAAAGTGGACGAAGTGGATTAAGTGGAGGAAGTCGAGGAAGTGGACGAAGTTGAGGAAGTTGATGAAGTGGACTAATTGGATGAAGTGGATGAAGTGGAGGAAGTGGACGAAGAGGAGGAAGTGGACGAAGTTGACGAAGTGGAGGAAGTGGAGGAAGTGGACGAAGTTGACGAAGTTGAAGAAATGGTAGAAATGGATGAAGTGGAAAAAGTTGAAAAAGTTTACAAAGTGGACGAAGTAGAGGAAATGGACGAGGTGGACGAAGTGGACGAAGTTCACGAAGTGGAGGAAGTGGAGGAAGTGGAAGAAGTGGAGTGAGTGGAGGAAGTGGGCGAAGTGGACCTAGCCGAGGAAGTGAACTATGTTGACGAAGTGGAGGAACTAGAGGAAGTGGAGGAAGTGAGGAAGTGGAGGAAGTGGAGGAAGTGGCGGAAGTGAGGAAGTGGACGAAGTTGACGAAGTGGACGAAGTTGACGAAGTTGATGAAGTTGGTCAAAGTTGAGGAAGTGGACGAAGTGGAGGAAGTGGAGGAAGTTGACGAAGTGGAAGAAGAGGACGAAGTTGACGAAGTGGACGAAGTCGACGAAGTGGAAGAAGTGGACGAAGTCGACGAAGTGGACGAAGTGGAAGAAGTGGAGGAAGTGGACGAAGTGGAGGAAGTAGACGAAGTGGACCAAGTTGACGAAGTGGAGGAATTGGACAAGGTGAAGGAAGTGGAGGAAGTAAGGAAGTTGACGAAGTGGACGAAGTGGAGGAAGTTGTTGAAGTTGAAGAAATGGAAGAAGTGGATGAAGTGGAGAAAGCTTACGAAGTGGACAAAGTGGAGGAAGCGGACAAAGCGGAGGAAGTGGAGGAAGTGGAGGAAGTAAGAAAGTTGACGAAGTGGACGAAGTGGAGGAAGTTGACGAAGTGGAAGAAATGGAAGAAGTGAACGAAGTTTACAAAGTGGACGAAGTGGAGGAAATGGACGAGGTGGATGAAGTGGAAGAAGTGGACGAAGTGGACGAAGTAGAGGAACTGGAAGAAATGGAATAAGTAGAGGAAGTGGAGGAAGTGGAGGAAGTGGAGGAAGTGGAGGAAGTGGAGGACGTGAGGATGTGGACGACGTTGACGAAGTGGTGGAAGTGGATGAAGTGGAGGAAGTGAACGAAGTTGAGGAAGTTCAGGGAGCGGACGAAGTAGATGAAGTGGAGCAAGTGGACGAAGTGGACGAAGAGGAGGAAGTGGACGAAGTTGACGAAGTCGAGGAAGTGGACGAAGTTGACGAAGTTGAGGAAATGGTAGAAATCGACGAAGTGGACAAAGTGGAAAAAGTTTACGAAGTGGACGAAGTAGAGGAAATGGACGAGGTTGACGAAGTGGACGAAGTTCACGAAGTAGAGGAAGTGGAGGAAGTGGAAGAACTGGAGGAAGTGGACCAAGTGGACCAAGCCGAGGAAGTGGACTAAGTTGACGAAGTGGACAAAGTGGAGGAAGTAAGGAAGTTGACGAAGTGGAGGAAGTTGACGAAGTGGAAGAAATGGATGAAATGGACGAAGTGGACAACATTTACGAAGTGGACGAGGTGGAGGAAATGGACGAGTTGGACGAAGTGGACGAAGTTGACGAAGTGAAGGAGGTGGAGTAAGTGGAGGAAGTGGAGTAAGTGGACGAAGTGGACGAAGTCGAGAAAGTGGAGGAAGTGGAAGAATTAGAAGAAGTGGAGGAAGTGGACGAAGTGGAGGAAGTTGACGAAGTGGAAGAAGTGGACGAAGTTGACGAAGTGGAGGAAGTAGACGAAGTGGACCAAGTTGACGAAGTGGAGGAATTGGACAAAGTGGAGGAAGTGGAGGAAGTAAGGAAGTTGACCAAGTGGAGGAGGTTGATGAAGTTGAAGAAATGGAAGAAGTGGATGAAGTGGAGAAAGTTGACGAAGTGGAAGAAGTGGACGAAGTTGACGAAGTGGAGGAAGTAGACGAAGTGGACCAAGTTGACGAAGTGGAGGAATTGGACAAAGTGGAGGAAGTGGAGGAAGTAAGGAAGTTGACCAAGTGGAGGAAGTTGATGAAGTTGAAGAAATGGAAGAAGTGGATGAAGTGGAGAAAGCTTACGAAGTGGACAAAGTGGAGGAAGTGGACAAAGCGGAGGAAGTGGAGGAAGTGGAGGAAGTAAGAAAGTTGACAAAGTGGACGAAGTGGAGGAAGTTGACGAAGTGGAAGAAATGGAAGAAGTGAACGAAGTTTACGAAGTTTACGAAGTGGAGGAAATGGACGAGGTGGATGAAGTGGAAGAAGTGGACGAAGTAGAGGAACTGGAAGAAATGGAGTAAGTAGAGGAAGTGGAGGAAGTGGAGGACGTGAGGATGTGGACGACGTTGACGAAGTGGAGGAAGTGGATGAAGTGGAGGAAGTGGACGAAGTTGAGGAAGTTCAGGGAGTGGACGAAGTAGATGAAGTGGAGCAAGTGGAGGAAGTGGACGAAGAGGAGGAAGTGGACGAAGTTGACGAAGTCGAGGAAGTGGACGAAGTTGAGGAAGTTGAGGAAATGGTAGAAATGGACGAAGTGGACAAAGTGGAGGAAGTAAGGAAGTTGACGAAGTGGACGAAGTGGACGAAGTTGACGAAGTGGAAGAAATGGAAGAAATGGACGAAGTGGACAACGTTTACGAAGTCGACGAAGTGGAGGAAATAGACGAGTTGGACGAAGTGGACGAAGTGGACGAAGTGGACGAAGTTGACGAAGTGAAGGAGGTGGAGTAAGTGGAGGAAGTGGAGTAAGTGGACGAAGTGGACGAAGTCGAGGAAGTGGAGGAAGTGGAAGAATTGGAAGAAGTGGAGGAAGTGGACGAAGTGGAGGAAGTTCACGAAGTGGACGAAGTTGACGAAGTGGAGGAAGTGGAGGAAGTGGAGGACGTGGACGAAGTTTACGAAGTAGACGAAGTGCACGAAGTGGACGAAGTGGACGAAGTGGACGAAGTGGACGAAGTGGACGAAGTGGACGAAGTGGACGAAGTGGACGACGTGGACGAAGTGGACGAAGTGGACGAAGTGGACGAAGTGGACGAAATGGACGAAATGGCCGAAGTGGAGGAAGTGGACGAAGTTGACGAAGGGGACGAATTGGACGAGGTGGAGGAAGTGGAGGATGTGGAGGAAGCGGATGAAATGGAGGAAGTGAGGAAGTGGACGAAGTTGACGAAGAGGACGAAGTTGACGAAGATGACGAAGTGCACGAAGTGGACGAAGAGGACGAAGTTGACGAAGTGGACGAAGTGGAGTAAGTGGAGGAAGTGGAGTAAGTGGAGGAAGTGGAGTAAGTGGACGAAGTTGACGAAGTGGACGAAGTGGAGGAAGTGAGGAAGTGGACGAAGTTTACGAAGTGCACGAAATGCAGGAAGTGGAGGAAGTGGAGGATGTGGGCGAAGTTGACGAAATGGACCAAGTGGACGAAGTGGACGAAATGCAGGAAGTGGAGGAAGTGGACGAAGTGGACGAAGTTGACGAAGTTGAAGAGGTGGAGGAAGTGGAGGGGGTGGACGAAGTGGACGAAGTGGACAAAGTTGACGAAGTGGACGAAGTGGACGAAGTGGACGAAGTTGACGAAGTGGACGAAGTTGACGAAATGGACGAAATGGAGGAAGTGGAGAATGTGGACGAAGTGGACGAAGTAGACGAAGTTGACGAAGTGGATGAAGTGGTGGAAGTGGAGGACGTGGAGGAAGTGGACGAAGTTGACGAATTGGACGAAGTGGGCGAAGTTGACGAAGTTGAAGAAATGGAAGAAGTGGACGAAGTGGAAAAAGTGTACGAAGTGGACGAGGTGGAGGAAATGGACGAAGTGGAGAAAGTGGACGAAGTTGACGAAGTGGAGGAAGTGGAGGAAGTGGAAGAATTGGAAGAAGTAGAGGAAGTTGACGAAGTGGAGGATGTGGAGTAAGTGGAGTAAGGGGAGGCAGTGGAGGAGGTGGACGAAGTTGACGAAGTGGACGGAGTGGACGAAGTGGACGAAGTTGAAGAAATGGAAGAAGTGGAAGAAGTGCACGAAGTGGATGAAGTTGACAAAGTGGAGGAAGTGGAGGAAGTGGACAAACTGGACGAACTTGACGAAGTGCACGAAGTTGACAAAGTGGAGGAAGTCGAGGAAGTGGAGGAAGTGGAGTAAGTGGAGGAAGTGGAGGTGGACGAAGGGGACGAAGTGGACGAAGTTGACGAAGTGGAGGAAGTGGAGCAAAGTGGAGGAAGTGGAGTAAGTGGAGGAAGTGGAGGAGGTGGACGAAGTGGACGAGGTTGACGAAGTGGACGAAGTGCAGGAAGTGGAGGAAGCTCACGAAGTGGACGAAGTTGACGAAGTGGACGAAGTTGACGAAGTGGACGAACTGGACGAAGTGGACGAAGTGGACGAAGTGGGCGAACTGGACGATGTGGGAGAAGTGGACGAGGTGGACGAAGTGGAGGAAGTTGACGAAGTGGACGAAGTGGACGAAGTGGACGAGGTCGACGAAGTGGACGAGGTTGACGAAGTGGACGAAGTTGACCAAGTGCAGGAAGTGGAGGAAGTTGACGAAGTGGACGAAGTGGACGAATTTTATGAAGTGGACGAAGTTGATGAAGTGGACGAAGTAGACGAAGTTGACAAAGTGGGCGAGTTGACGAAGTGGACGAAGTACAGGAAGTGGAGGAAGTGGACAAAGTGGAGGAAGTGGAGGAAGTGGACGAAGTTGACAATGTGGACGAAGTGGACGAAGTGGAGGAAGTGAAGAAGTGGAGTAAGTGGAGGAAGTGGACGAAGTTGACGAAGTGGAGGAACTGGAGCAAAGTGGAAGAAGTGGAGTAAGTGGAGGAAGTGGAGGAGGTGGACGAAGTGGACGAGGTTGACGAAGTGGACGAAGTGGACGAAGTGCAGGAAGTGGAGGAAGTTCACGAAGTGGACGAAGTTGACACAGTGGACGAAGTTGACGAAGTGGACGAAGTTGACGAAGTGGACGAAGTGGACGAAGTGGACGAACTGGACGAACTGCACGAAGTGGACGAAGTGGGCGAACTGGACGAAGTGGAAGAAGTGGACGAGGTGGACGAAGTGGAGGAAGTTGACGAAGTGGACGAAGTTGACGAAGTAGACGAAGTGGACGAAGTGGAGGAGGTGGACGAATTGGACGAGGTTGACGAAGTGGATGAAGTGGACCAAGTGCAGGAAATGGAGGAAGTGGACAAAGTGGACGACGTAGAGGAAGTGGAGGAAGTGGAGGAAGTGGACGAAGTTGACAAAGTGGACGAAGTTGACGAAGTGGAGGAACTGTAGCAAAGTGGAAGAAGTGGACGAAGTGCAGGAAGTAGAGGAGGTGGGCGAAGTGGACGAGGTTGACGAAGTGGACGAAGTGCAGGAAGTGGAGGAAGTGGAGGAAGTTGACGAAGTTGACGAAGTGGACCAGTTGACGAAGTGGACGAAGTGCACAAAGTGGACGAAGTGGAGGAAGTGGACAAAGTGGAGGAAGGGGAGGAAGTAGAGGAAGTGGAGGAAGTGGAGGAAGTGGACGAAGTTGAGGAAGTTCAGGGAGTGGACGAAGTTAACGAAGTGAAGGAAGTGGAGGAAGTGGAGTAACTGGAGGAAGGGGAAATGGACGAAGTTGACCAAGTGGACGAAGTGGACGAAATGGAGGAAGATTACGAAGTGGACGAAGTTGACAAAGTGAAGGAAGGGGAGGAAGTGGAGTAACTGGAGGAAGGGGAGGAGGTGGACGAGTGGACGAAGTTCACAAAGTGGACGAAGTGGAGGAGGATTACGAAGTGGATGAAGTGGAGGAAATGGACGAAGTTGACCAAGGGGACGAAGTGGACGTAGTGGAGGAAGTGGACGAAGTGGATGAACTGGAGGAAGTGGAGGAAGTGGAGGAAGATTACGNTTGTCCACGTCGTCCACTTCCTCCACTTCCTCCCCTTCCTCCACTTCTTTCACTTCCTCCACTTCGTCCACTTGTCCACTTCATCCACTTCGTCCACTTCGTCAACTTCGTCCATTTCCTCCACTTACTCCACTTCCTCCACTTACTCGACTTCCTGCACTTCGTCCACTTCATCATCTTCATCAACTTCGTCCACTTCTTAAACTTTGTCCACTTCGTCAACTTCCTGCACTTCGTCAGCTTCCTCCACTTCCTCCCCTCCATGCACTTCCTCAATTCCTCCACTTCCTCCACTTCGTCAACTTCGTCCACTTCCTCCACTTCATCCACTTCCTCCACTTCGTCCACTTGGTGACTTTACTCCACTTCATCCACTTCGTCCACTTGGTGCACTTACTCCACTTCCTCCACTTCGTCAACTTCCTCCACTTCCTCCACTTCGTCCACGAGGTCGTCCACTTCCTCCACTTCCTCCACTTGGTCCACTTGGTCCACTTACTCCACTTCCTCCACTTCGTCAACTTCGTCCACTTCCTCCACTTCCTCCACTTCCTCCACTTCCTCTACTTCCTCCACTTGGTGAGTTTACTCCACTTCGTCCACTTGGTGCACTTACCCCACTTCCTCCACTTCCTCAACTTCGTCCACTTCCTCCACTTCCTCAACTTCGTCCACGAGGTCCACTTACTCCACTTCCTCCACTTCGTCCACTTGGTCCACTTGGTCCACTTACTCCACTTCCTCCACTTCGTTAACTTCGTCCACTTCGTCCACTTCCTCCACTTCGTCCACTTCTTCAACTTCTTCAACTTCATCCACTTCGTCAACTTCCTCCACTTCCTCCACTTCGTCCACACCCTCCACTTCTTGCACTCCTTCAACTTCGTCAACTTCTTCCACTTCGTCCACTTCCTCCACTTCGTCAAGGTAGTCCATTTCCTCCACTTCTTCCACTTCTTCAACTTCGTCATCTTCGTCCACTTCCTCCACCTCGTCCACTTCGTAAACTTCCTCCACTTCGTCCACTTCGTCGACTTGGTCAACTTCGCCCATTTCCTCCACTTCGTCCACTTCGTAATCTTCCTCCACTTCGTCCACTTCTTCCACTTCGTCCACTTCTTCGACTTCTTCAACTTCGTCAACTTTGTCAACTTTTTCCACTTCCTCCACTTGGTCCACTTGGTCCACTTCCTCAAATTCCTCCACTTCCTCCATTTCCTCCACTTTCTCCACTTCGTCCATTTCATCCACTTCGTCAAATTCGTTCACTTCGTCCACTTCGTCAACTTCGTCCATTTCCTCCACTTCGTGCACTTCGTAATCTTCCTCCACTTCGTCCACTTCCTCCACATTTTCCACTTCGTCCACTTCTTCCACTTCTTCAACTTCGTCAAATTTGTCCACTTCCTCCACTTCGTCCACTTCCTCAACTTCCTCCACTTCCTCCACTTCCTCCATTTCCTCCACTTCGTCCACTTCGTCCACTTCGTCAACTTCGTCCGCTACGTCCACCTCCTCCACTTCTTCAACTTCGTCCTCTTCCTCCACTTCGTCCACTTCCTCCGCTTCCTCTATTTCCTGCATTTTGTCAACTTCGTCCACTTCGTCAACTTCCTCCACTTCCTCCTCTCCGTCCACTTCCTCACTTTCTCCACTTCCTCCACTTCGTCAACTTCGTCAACTTCGTCCACTTCCTCCACTTCCTCCACTTCGTCCACTTGGTCCACTTACTCCACTTCCTCCATTTCCTCCACTTCGTCCACTTTGTCCACTTCGTCCACTTGGTCCACTTACTCCACTTCCTCCACTTCGTCAACTTCGTCCACTTCGTCCACTTCTTCCACTTCTTCCACTTCTTCCACTTCTTCAACTTCGTCCACTTCGTCAACTTCCTCCACTTCCTCCACTTCGTCCACACCCTCCACTTCTTCCACTTCTTCAAGTTTGTCAACTTCCTCCACTTCGTCAAGGTAGTCCATTTCCTCAACTTCGTCCACTTCGTCCACTTCTTCCACTTCTTCAACTTCGTCCACTTCGTCCACGTCGTCCACTTCCTCCACTTCCTCCCCTTCCTCCACTTCTTTCACTTCCTCCACTCCGTCCACTTCGTCCACTTCGTCAACTTCCTCCACTTCCTCCACTTCGTCCACACCCTCCACTTCTTCAACTTCGTCAACTTCTTCCACTTCCTCCACTTCGTCCACTTCGTCAAGGTAGTCCATTTCCTCCACTTCGTCAACTTCTTCACTTCTTCAACTTCGTCATCTTCGTCCACTTCCTCCACCTCGTCCACTTCGTAATCTTCCTCCACTTCGTCCACTTCGTCGACTTGGTCAACTTCGTCACTTTCCTCCACTTCGTCAACTTCGTAATCTTCCTCCACTTCGTCCACTTCGTCCACTTCGTCCACTTTTTCCACTTCGTCCACTTCTTCCACTTCTTGAACTTCGTCAACTTCGTCCACTTCGTTAACTTCGTCCACTTCGTCCAGTTCTTCCACATCCTCATCTTCCTCCACTTCCTCCACTTTGTCCACTTCGTCAACTTCGTTCACTTCCTGCACTTCCTCCACTTCCTCAACTTCCTCCAATTCCTCCACTTCCTCCATTTCCTCCACTTTCTCCACTTCGTCCACTTCGTGCACTTCGTCAACTTCGTCCGCTTCGTCCACCTCGTCCACTTGTTCAACTTCGTCCACTTCCTCAACGTCCTCCATTTCCTACATTTCGTCAACTTCGTCCACTTCGTCCACTTCGTCCACGTCGTGCACTTCTTCCACTTCCTCCACTTCCTCCACTTCTTTCACTTCCTCCACTTCGTCCACTTCGTCCATTTCCTCCACTTCGTCCATTTCCTCCACTTACTCCACTTCCTCCACTTACTCCACTTCCTCCACTTCGTCCACTTCATCATCTTCGTCAACATCGTCCACTTCTTAAACTCTGTCCACTTCGTCAACTTCCTCCACTTCCTCCTCTGCATGCACTTCCTCAATTCCTCCACTTCCTCCACTTCGTCAACTTCGTCCACTTCCTCCACTTCCTCTACTTCCTCCACTTGGTGACTTTACTCCACTTCGTCCACTTGGTGCACTTACCCCACTTCCTCCACTTCCTCAACTTCGTCCACTTCCTCCACTTCCTCAACTTCGTCCACGAGGTCCACTTACTCCACTTCCTCCACTTCGTCCACTTGGTCCACTTGGTCCACTTACTCCACTTCCTCCACTTCGTTAACTTCGTCCACTTCGTCCTGTTCCTCCCCTTCCTCCACTTTGTCCACTTCTTCAACTTCTTCAACTTCGTCCACTTCGTCAACTTCCTCCACTTCCTCCACTTCGTCAACACCCTCCACTTCTTCCACTCCTTCAACTTCGTCAACTTCTTCCACTTCCTCCACTTCGTCCACTTCGTCAAGGTAGTCCATTTCCTCCACTTCTTCCACTTCTTCAACTTCGTCATCTTCGTCCACTTCCTCCACCTCGTCCACTTCGTAATCTTCCTCCACTTCGTCCACTTCGTCGACTTGGTCAACTTCGCCCATTTCCTCCACTTCGTCCACTTCGTAATCTTCCTCCACTTCGTCCACTTCATCCACTTCTTCCACTTCGTCCACTTCTTCGACTTCTTCAACTTCGTCAACTTCGTCCACTTCGTCAACTTCGTCCACTTCCTCCACTTGGTCCACTTCCTCAACTTCCTCCACTTCCTCCATTTCCTCCACTTTCTCCACTTCGTCCATTTCATCCACTTCGTCAAATTCGTCCACTTCGTCACTTCGTCCACTTCGTCCACTTCGTCAACTTCGTCCATTTCCTCCACTTCGTAATCTTCCTCCACTTCGTCCACTTCCTCCACATTTTCCACTTCGTCCACTTCTTCCACTTCTTCAACTTCGTCAACTTCCTCCACTTCGTCCACTTCCTCAACTTCCTCCACTTCCTCCACTTCCTCCATTTCCTCCACTTCGTCCACTTCGTCAACTTCGTCCGCTACGTCTACCTCCTCCACTTCTTCAACTTCGTCCTCTTCCTCCACTTCGTCCACTTCCTCTATTTCCTGCATTTTGTCAACTTCGTCCACTTCGTCAACTTCCTCCACTTCCTCCTCTCCGTCCACTTCCTCACTTTCTCCACTTCCTCCACTTCGTCAACTTCGTTCACTTCGTCCACTTCGTCCACTTCCTCCACTTCGTCCACTCGGTCCACTTACTCCACTTCCTCCATTTCCTCCACTTCGTCCACTTCGTCCACTTTGTCCACTTCGTCCACTTGGTCCACTTACTCCACTTCCTCCACTTCGTCAACTTCGTCCACTTCCTCCACTTCTTCAACTTCTTCCTCTTCTTCAACTTCGTCCACTTCGTCAACTTCCTCCACTTCCTCCACTTCGTCCACACCCTTCACTTCTTCCACTTCTTCAGGTTTGTCAACTTCCTCCACTTCCTCCACTTCCTCCACTTCGTCAAGGTAGTCCATTTCCTCCACTTCGTCCACTTCTTCAACTTCTTCAACTTCGTCCACTTCGTCCACGTCGTCCACTTCCTCCACTTCCTCCCCTTCCTCCACTTCTTTCACTTCCTCCACTTCGTCCACTTCGTCCACGAGGTCCACTTCCTCCACTTCCTCCACTTCGTCCACTTCCTCCACTTCCTCCACTTCCTCCACTTCCTCAACTTCCTCTACTTCCACCACTTGGTGACTTTTCTCCACTTCGTCCACTTGGTGCACTTACCCCACTTCCTCCACTTCCTCAACTTCGTCCACTTCCTCCACTTCCTCAACTTCGTCCACGAGGTCCACTTACTCCACTTCCTCCACTTCGTCAACTTGGTCCACTTGGTCCACTTACTCCACTTCCTCCACTTCGTTAACTTCGTCCACTTCGTCCAGTTCCTCCACTTCCTCCACTTTGTCCACTTCTTCAACTTCTTCAACTTCGTCCACTTCGTCAACTTCCTCCACTTCCTCCACTTCGTCAACACCCTCCACTTCTTCCACTCCTTCAACTTCGTCAACTTCTTCCACTTCCTCCACTTCGTCCACTTCGTCAAGGTAGTCCATTTCCTCCACTTCTTCCACTTCTTCAACTTCGTCATCTTCGTCCACTTCCTCCACCTCGTCCACTTCGTAATCTTCCTCCACTTCGTCCACTTCGTCGACTTGGTCAACTTCGCCCATTTCCTCCACTTCGTCCACTTCGTAATCTTCCTCCACTTCGTCCACTTCATCCACTTCTTCCACTTCGTCCACTTCTTCGACTTCTTCAACTTCGTCAACTTCGTCCACTTCGTCAACTTCGTCGACTTCCTCCACTTGGTCCACTTCCTCAACTTCCTCCACTTCCTCCATTTCCTCCACTTTCTCCACCTCGTCCATTTCATCCACTTCGTCAAATTCGTCCACTTCGTCCACTTCGTCCACTTCGTCCACTTCGTCCACTTCGTCCACTTCGTCCACTTCGTCAACTTCGTCCATTTCCTCCACTTCGTGCACTTCGTAATCTTCCTCCACTTCGTCCACTTCCTCCACATTTTCCACTTCGTCCACTTCTTCCACTTCTTCAACTTTGTCAACTTCCTCCACTTTGTCCACTTCCTCAACTTCCTCCACTTCCTCCACTTCGTCCACTTCGTCCACTTCGTCCGCTACGTCTACCTCCTCCACTTCTTCAACTTCGTCCTCTTCCTCCACTTCGTCCACTTCCTCTATTTCCTGCATTTTGTCAACTTCGTCCACTTCGTCAACTTCCTCCACTTCCTCCTCTCCGTCCACTTCCTCACTTTCTCCACTTCCTCCACTTCGTCAACTTCGTCCACTTCGTCCACTTCGTCCACTTCCTCCACTTCGTCCACTCGGTCCACTTACTCCACTTCCTCCATTTCCTCCACTTCGTCCACTTCGTCCACTTTGTCCACTTCGTCCACTTGGTCCACTTACTCCACTTCCTCCACTTCGTCAACTTCGTCCACTTCCTCCACTTCTTCAACTTCTTCCACTTCTTCAACTTCGTCCACTTCGTTAACTTCCTCCACTTCCTCCACTTCGTCCACACCCTCCACTTCTTCCACTTCTTCAAGTTTTGTCAACTTCCTCCACTTCCTCCACTTCCTCCACTTCGTCAAGGTAGTCCATTTCCTCCACTTCGTCCACTTCTTCCACTTCTTCAACTTCGTCCACTTCGTCCACGTCGTCCACTTCCTCCACTTCCTCCCCTTCCTCCACTTCTTTCACTTCCTCCACTTCGTCCACTTCGTCCACTTCGTCAACTATGTCCATTTCCTCCACTTCGTCCATTTCCTCCACTTACTCCACTTCCTCCACTTACTCGACTTCCTCCACTTTGTCCACTTCATCATCTTCGTCAACTTCGTCCACTTCTTAAACTTTGTCCACTTCGTCAACTTCCTGCACTTCGTCAACTTCCTCCACTTCCTCCCCTCCATGCACTTCCTCAATTCCTCCACTTCCTCCACTTCGTCAACTTTGTCCACATCCTCCACTTCCTCCACTTCATCCACTTGGTGACTTTACTCCACTTCATCCACTTCGTCCACTTGGTGCACTTACTATACTTCCTCCACTTCGTCAACTTCCTCCACTTCGTCCACGAGGTCCACTTACTCCACTTCCTCCACTTCCTCCACTTCGTCCACTTAGTCCACTTACTCCACTTCCTCCACTTCGTCAACTACGTCCACTTCCTCCACTTCCTCCACTTCTTCAAGTTCGTCCACTTCCTCCACTTCCTCCACTTCCTCCACTTGCTACATTTCCTGCATTCGTCAACTTCGTCCACTTCGTCAACTTCGTCTGCTTCGTCCACCTCCTCCTCTTCTTCAACTTCATCCACTTCCTCCACCCCGTCCACTTCCTCCACATCCTCCATTTCCTGCATTTCGTCCACTTTGTCCACTTCGTCAACTTCGTCCACTTCCTCCACTTCTTTCACTTCCTTCACTTCGTCCACTTCCTCCACTTCCTCCACTTCTTTCACTTCCTCCACTTCGTCCACTTCGTCCAGTTCGTCCACTTACTCCACTTCCTCCACTTCGTCCACTTCCTCCACTTCCTCCACTTCCTCCACTTCTTCAACATCGTCCACTTCGTCCACTTCTTCCAGTTCGTCCATTTGTTCGACTTCTTCAACTTCGTCAACTTCCTCCACTTCCTCCACTTCTTCCACATCCTCATCTTCCTCCACTTCCTCCACTCTATCCACTTCGTCAACTTCGTCCACTTCCTCCACATCCTCAACATTGTCCATTACGTCCACTTCCTCAACTTCCTCCACTTCCTCCACTTCCTCCATTTCCTCCACTTTCTCCACTTCGTCCACTTCCTCCACTTCGTCAACTTCGTCCATTTCCTCCACTTCGTGCACTTTGTAATCTTCCTCCACTTCGTCCACTTCCTCCACATTTTCCACTTCGTCCACTTCTTCCACTTCTTCAACTTCGTCAACTTCGTCCACTTCCTCCACTTCCTCCACTTCCTCCACTTCCTCAACTTCCTCCACTTCCTCCACTTCCTCCATTTCCTCCACTTCGTCCATTTCGTCCACTTCGTCAACTTCGTCCGCTTCGTCCACCTACTCCACTTCTTCAACTTCGTCCACTTCCTCCACTTCATCCACTTCCTCCACTTCCTCCATTTCCTGCATTTCGTCAACTTCGTCCACTTCGTCAACTTCGTCTGCTTCGTCCACCTCCTCCACTTCTTCAACTTCGTCCACTTCCTCCACTCCGTCGACTTCCTCCACTTCCTCCATTTCCTGCATTTCGTCCACTTTGTCCACTTCGTCAACTTCCTCCACTTCGTCCACTTCCTCCACTTCCTCCACTTCTTTCACTTCCTTCACTTCGTCCACTTCCTCCACTTCCTCCACTTGTTTCACTTCGTCCACTTCGTCCACTTCGTCCACTTCGTCCACTTCGTCCACTTCGTCCACTTACTCCACTTCCTCCACTTCCTCCACTTCCTCTACTTCCTCCACTTCTTCAACTTCGTCCACTTCGTCAACTTCCTCCACTTCCTCCACTTCGTCCACACCATCCGCTTCTTCAACTTCGTCAACTTCTTCCACTTCGTCCACTTCGTCCACTTCGTCCACTTCGTCAAGGTAGTCCATTTCTTCCACTTCGTCAACTTCCTTCACTTCCTTCACTTCGTCCACTTCCTCCACTTCATCCACTTGTTTCACTTCGTCCACTTCGTCCACTTCGTCCACTTCGTCCACTTCGTCCACTTCGTCCACTTACTCCACTTCCTCCACTTCCTCCACTTCCTCCACTTCTTCAACTTCGTCCACTTCGTCAACTTCCTCCACTTCCTCCACTTCGTCCACACCCTCCGCTTCTTCAACTTCATCCACTTCGTCAAGGTAGTCCATTTCTTCCACTTCGTCAACTTCTTTCACTTCTTCAACTTCGTCATCTTCGTCCACTTCCTCCACCTCGTCCACTTCGTAATCTTCCTCCACTTCGTCCACTTCGTCGACTCGGTCAACTTCGTCCATTTCCTCCATTTCATGCACTTCGTCCACTT
Source organism: Vigna umbellata (assembly GCF_029865625.1). NCBI lineage: Eukaryota > Viridiplantae > Streptophyta > Magnoliopsida > Fabales > Fabaceae > Vigna > Vigna umbellata. The sequence continues at coordinate 37,569,624 of NC_142170.1, forward strand.
CGTAATCTTCGTCCACTTCGTCCACTTCGTCCACTTCGTCCACTTCTTCCACTTCGTCCATTATTTCGACTTCTTCAACTTCGTCCACTTCCTCCACTTCTTCCACATCCTCATCTTCCTCCACTTCCTCCACTTTGTCCACTTCGTCAACTTCGTCCACTTCCTCCACTTCCTCAACTTTGTCCACTACGTCCACTTCCTCAACTTCCTCCACTTCCTCCACTTCCTCCATTTCCTCCACTTTCTCCACTTCGTCCACTTCGTCAACTTCGTCCATTTCCTCCACTTCGTGCGCTTTGTAATCTTCCTCCACTTCGTCCACTTCCTCCACATTTTCCACTTCGTCCACTTCTTCCACTTCTTCAACTTCGTCAACTTCGTCCACTTCCTCCACTTCCTCCACTTCCTCCACTTCCTCAACTTCATCCGCTTCCTCCACTTCCTCCATTTCCTCCACTTCGTCCATTTCGTCACTTCGTCAACTTCGTCCGCTTCGTCCACCTACTCCACTTCTTCAACTTCGTCCACTTCCTCCACTTCGTCCACTTCCTCCACTTGGTCAGCTGACTCCACTTCCTCCACTTCCTCCACTTCCTCCACTTCGTCCACTTGGTCCACTTACTCCACTTCCTCCACTTCGTCAACATCGTCCACTTCCTCCTCTCCGTCCACTTCCTCACTTCCTCCACTTCCTCCAGTTCCTCCACTTCGTCCACTTCCTCCACTTGGTCCACTTCCTCCACTTGGTCCACTTACTCCACTTCCTCCACTTCGTCCACTTCGTCCACTTGGTCCACTTACTCCACTTCCTCAACTTCGTCACCTTCGTCCACTTCCTCCACTTCGTCCACTTCGTCTACTTAGTCCACTTCCTCCACTTCGTCGACTTCCTCTACTTCTTAAACTACGTCCACTTCCTCCACTTCCTCCACCTCCTACATTTCCTACATTTCGTCAACTTCGTCCGCTTCGTCCGCTTCCTCTACTTCTTCAACTTCGTCCACTTCCTCCACTTCGTCCACTTTCTCCACTTCCTCCATTTCCTGCATTTCGTCAACTGTCCACTTCCTCCATTTCCTGCATTTCGTCCACTTCGTCAACTTCGTCCTCTTCGTCCACTTCCTCCACTACTTTTACTTCCTCCACTTCGTCCACTTCGTCCACTTCGTCCACTTCTTCCACTTCCTCCACTTCCTCCACTTCGTCAACCTCGTCCACTTCGTCCAATAACGCCACTTTGTCCACTTCGTAAACTTTGTCCACTTCGTCCAATTCCTCAACTTCGTCCACTTCCTCCTCTTCGTCCACTTCGTCCACCTCCTCCATTCAGTCCACTTCATCCACTTCGTCCACTTCGTCAACTTCGTCCACTTCCTCACTTCCTCCACTTCCTCCACTTCCTGAACTTCCTCCACTTCGTCCACTTCTTGGACTTCTTCAACTTCGTCACCTTCGTCCACTTCCTCCACTTACTCCACTTCCTCCACTTACTCCACTTCCTTCACTTCGTCCACTTCCTCCACTTCCTACATTTCCTGCATTTCGTTAACTTCGTCCACCTCGTCCCCTTCGTCAACTTCCTCCACTTCCTCCACTTCGTCCATTTACTCCACTTTCTCCACTTCGTCAACTTCGTCCACTTTGTCAACTTCGTCATCTTCGTCCACTTCGTCCACTTCCTCCCCTTCCTCCATTTCCTACATTTCGTCAACTTCGTCCACTTGGTCAACTTCGTCCACTTCCTCCACTTACTCCACTTCCTTCACTTCGTCCACTTCCTCCACTTCCTACATTTCGTCAACTTCGTCCACCTCGTCCCCTTCGTCAACTTCCTCCACTTCTTCCACTTTGTCCACTTACTCCACTTTCTCCACTTCGTCAATTTCGTCCATTTCGTCCACTTCTTCCACTTCGTCCACTTCCTCCACTTCGTCCAATTTCGCCACTTTGTCCACTTCGTAAACTTTGTCCACTTCGTCCAATTCCTCAACTTCGTCCAGTTCGTCTACTTCCTCCTCTTCGTCCACTTCGTCCACCTCCTCCATTTAGTCCACTTCATCCACTTCGTCCACTTCGTCAACTTCCTCACTTCCTCCACTTCCTCCACTTCCTGCACTTCCTCCACTTCGTCAACTTCGTCCACTTCTTCCACTTCCTCAACTTCGTCACCTTCGTCCACTTCCTCCACTTCGTCCACTTCGTAATCTTCCTCCATTGCATCCACTTCGTCCACTTCGTCCACTTCGTCATCTTCCTCCACTTCGTCCACTTCGTCCACTTCCTCCAGTTCTTCCACTTCGTCCACTTCTTCGACTTCTTCAACTTCGTTAACTTTGTCCACTTCGTCAACTTCGTCCACTTCGTCCACTTCTTCCACATCCTCATCTTCCTCCACTTCCTCCACTTTGTCCACTTCGTCAACTTCGTCCACTTCGTCCACTTCCTCCACTTCGTCCACTTCCTCAACTTCCTCCACTTCCTCCACTTCCTCCACTTCCGCCATTTCCTCCACTTCGTCAACTTCGTCCACTTCGTCAACTTCGTCCACTTCGTCCACTTTTTCCACTTCCTCCACTTCTTTTACTTCTTTCACTTCGTCCACTACCTCCACTTCTTTCACTTCGTCCACTTCCTCCATTTCCTCCACTTCCTCCACTTCCTCCACTTCCTCCACTTCCTCCACTTCCTCCACTTCCTCCACTTCCTCCACTTCCTCCACTTACTCCACTTCCTTCACTTCGTCCACTTCCTCCACTTCCTACATTTCCTACATTTCGTCAACTTCGTCCACCTCGTCCCCTTCGTCAACTTCCTCCACTTCCTCCACTTACTCCACTTTCTCCACTTCGTCAACTTCGTCCACATCGTCAACTTCGTCCACTTCGTCCACTTCCTCCCCTTCCTCCATTTCCTGCATTTCGTCAACTTCGTCCACTTGGTCAACTTCGTCCACTTCCTCCACTTACTCCACTTCATTCACTTCGTCCACTTCCTCCACTTCCTACATTTCCTGCATTTCGTCAACTTCGTCCACTTCGTCCCCTTCGTCAACTTCCTCCACTTCTTCCACTTCGTCCACTTCCTCCACTTCGTCAACTTCGTCCAATTCCGCCACTTTGTCCACTTCATAAACTTTGTCCACTTCGTCCAATTCCTCAGCTTCGTCCACTTCGTCTACTTCCTCCTCTTCGTCCACTTCGTCCACCTCCTCCATTTAGTCCACTTCATCCACTTCGTCCACTTCGTCAACTTCGTCCACTTCCTCACTTCCTCCACTTCCTCCACTTCCTGCACTTCCTCCACTTTGTCAACTTCGTCCACTTCTTCGACTTCGTCACCTTCGTTCACTTCCTCCATTGCATCCACTTCGTCCACTTCGTCAACTTCGTCCACTTTGTCATCTTCCTCCACTTCGTCCACTTCCTCTACTTCTTCCACTTCGTCCACTTCTTCGACTTCTTCAACTTCGTTAACTTCGTCCACTTCGTCAACTTCGTCCACTTCGTCCACTTCTTCCACATCCTCATCTTCCTCCACTTCCTCCACTTTGTCCACTTCGTCAACTTCGTCCACTTCCTCCACTTCGTCCACTTCGTCCACTTCGTCCACTTCGTCCACTTCGTCCACTTTGTCCACTTCGTCAACTTCGTCCATTTCCTCCACTTCGTCCATTTCCTCCACTTACTCCACTTCCTCCACTTACTCGACTTCCTCCACTTTGTCCATTTCCTCCACTTCTTCCACTTCTTCCACTTCTTCAACTTCGTCATCTTCGTCCACTTCCTCCACCTCGTCCACTTCGTAATCTTCCTCCACTTCGTCCACTTGGTCAACTTCGTCCATTTCCTCCACTTCGTCCACTTCGTAATCTTCCTCCACTTCGTCCACTTCGTCCACTTCTTCCACTTCGTCCACTTCTTCGACTTCTTCGACTTCTTCGACTTCTTCCACTTCGTCCACTTCGTCAACTTCGTCCACTTCGTCAACTCCGTCTGCTTCGTCCACCTCCTCCACTTCTTCAACTTCGTCCACTTCCTCTACTTCGTCTACTTCGTCCACTTCCTCCACTTCTTCAACTTCGTCCACTTCGTCAACTTCCTCCACTTCCTCCACTTCGTCCACACCCTCCACTTCTTCAACTTCCTCCACTTCGTCCACTTCGTCAAGGTAGTCCATTTCCTCCACTTCGTCAACTTCTTCCACTTCTTCAACTTCGTCATCTTCGTCCACTTCGTAATCTTCCTCCACTTCCTCGACTTGGTCAACTTCGTCCATTACCTCCACTTCGTCCACTTCGTAATCTTCCTTCACTTCGTCCACTTCGTCCACTTCTTCCACTTCGTCCACTTCTTTGACTTCTTCAACTTCGTCAACTTCGTCCACTTCCTCCACTTCTTCCACATGCTCATCTTCCTCCACTTCCTCCACTTTGTCCACTTCGTCAACTTCGTCCACTTCCTCAACTTTGTCCACTACGTCCACTTCCTCAACTTCCTCCACTTCTTCCACTTCCTCCATTTCCTCCACTTTCTCCACTTCGTCCACTTCGTCAACTTCGTCCATTTCCTCCACTTCGTGCACTTTGTAATCTTCCTCCACTTCGTCCACTTCCTCCACATTTTCCACTTCGTCCACCTCTTCCACTTCTTCAACTTCGTCAACTTCGTCCACTTCCTCCACTTCCTCCACTTCCTCAACTTCCTCCACTTCCTCCATTTCCTCCACTTCGTCCATTTCGTCCACTTCGTCATCTTCGTCCGCTTTGTCCACCTACTCCACTTCTTCAACTTTGTCCACTTCGTCCACTTCCTCCATTTCCTGCATTTCGTCAACTTCCTCCACTTCCTCGACTTCTTTCACTTCCTCCACTTTGTCCACTTAGTCCACTTCCTCCACTACCTCCACTTCCTCCACTTCTTTCACTTCCTCCACTTCGTCCACTTCATCCACTTCGTCCACTTCATCAACTACGTCCATTTCCTCCACTTCGTCCATTTCCTCCACTTACTCCACTTCCTCCACTTACTCGACTTCTTCCACTTTGTCAACTTCGTTAACTTCCTGCACTTCGTCAACTTCCTCCACTTCCTCCTCTCCGTGCACTTCCTCAATTCCTCCACTTCCTCCACTTCCTCCATTTCGTCAACTTCGTCCACTTCGTCCACTTGGTGCACTTACTCCACTTCCTCCACTTCGTCAACTTCGTCCACTTCCTCCACTTCGTCCACGAGGTCCACTTACTCTACTTCCTCCACTTCGTCCACTTGGTCCACTTACTCCACTTCCTCCACTTCGTCAACTTCGTCCACTTCCTCCACTTCCTCCACTTCTTCAAGTTCGTCCACTTCCTCCACTTCCTCCACTTGCTACATTTCCAGCATTTCGTCAACTTCGTCCACTTTGTCCACTTCGTCAACTTCGTCTGCTTCGTCCACCTCCTCCACTTCTTCAACTACGTCCACTTCCTCCACTCCGTCCACTTCCTCCACTTCCTCCATTTCCTGCATTTCGTCCACTTTGTCCACTTCGTCAATTTCGTCCACTTCGTCAACTTCGTCCACTTCCTCCACTTCCTCCAGTTCCTCCACTTCCTCCACTTCGTCCACTTCGTCCACTTCCTCCACTTCTTTCATTTCCTCCACTTCGTCCACTTCGTCCACTTCGTCCACTTACTCCACTTCCTCCACTTCGTCCACTTCCTCCGCTTCCTTCACTTCCTCCACTTCCTCCACTTCTTCAACTTCGTCCACTTCGTCAACTTCCTCCACCTCCTCCACTTCGTCCACACCCTCCACTTCTTCAACTTCTTCAACTTCCTCAACTTCTTCCACTTCCCCCACTTCGTCCACTTCGTCAAGGTAGTCCATTTCCTCCACTTCTTCCACTTCTTCAACTTCGTCATCTTCGTCCACTTATTCCACCTCGTCCACTTCGTAATCTTCAACCACTTCGTCCACTTCGTCGACTTGGTCAACTTCGTCCATTTCCTCCACTACGTCCACTTCGTAATCTTCCTCCACTTCGTCCACTTCGTCCACTTCTTCCACTTCGTCCACTTCTTCGACTTCTTCAACTTCGTCAACTTCGTCCACTTCCTCCACTTCTTCCACATCCTCATCTTCCTCCACTTCCTCCACTTTGTCCACTTCGTCAACTTCGTCCACTTCCTCCACTTCCTCAACTTTGTCCACTACGTCCACTTCCTCAACTTCCTCCACTTCCTCCATTTCCTCCACTCTCTCCACTTCGTCCACTTCGTCCACTTCGTCAACTTCGTCCATTTCCTCCACTTCGTACACTTTGTAATCTTCCTCCACTTCCTCCACTTCCTCCACATTTTCCACTTCGTCCACTTCTTCCACTTCTTCAACTTCGTCAACTTCGTCCACTGCCTCCACTTCCTCCACTTCGTCAACTTCGTCCGCTTCGTCCACCTACTCCACTTCTTCAACTTCGTCCACTTCGTCCACTTCCTCCAATTTCTCCATTTCCTGCATTTCGTCAACTTGGTCCACTTCGTCAACTTCGTCGACTTCCTCCACTTCCTCCACTTCTTTCACTTCCTCCACTTTGTCCACTTCGTCCACTTCCTCCACTACCTCCACTTCCTCCACTTCTTTCACTTCCTCCACTTCGTCCACTTCATCCATTTTGTCCACTTCGTCAACTTCGTCTATTTCCTCCACTTACTCGACTTCCTCCACTTCGTCCACTTCATCATCTTCGTCAACTTCGTCCACTTATTAAACTTTGTCCACTACGTCAACTTCCTGCACTTCGTCAACTTCCTCCACTTCCTCCTCCCCATGCACTTCCTCAATTCCTCCACTTCCTCCACTTCGTCCACTTCGTCAACTTCGCCACTTCCTCCACTTCCTCCACTTCGTCCACTTGGTGACTTTACTCCACTTCGTCCACTTCGTCCACTTGGTGCACTTACTCCACTTCATCCACTTCGTCAACTTCGTCCACTTCCTCCACTTCGTCCACGAGGTCCACTTACTCCGCTTCCTCCACTTCGTCCACTTCGTCCACTTCGTCCACTTACTCCACTTCCTCCACTTCGTCAACTTCGTCCATTTCCTCCACTTCCTCCACTTCCTTCAGTTCTTCAACTTCGTCCACTTCCTCCACTTGCTACATTTCCTGCATTTCGTCAACTTCGTCCACTTTGTCCACTTCGTCAACTTCGTCTGCTTCGTCCACCTCCTCCACTTCAACTTCGTCCACTTCCTCCACTCCGTCCACTTCCTCCACTTCCTCCATTTCCTGCATTTCGTCAACTTCGTCCACTTCGTCAACTTCGTCCACATCGTCCACTTCTTTCACTTCGTCCACTTCCTCCACTTCTTTCACTTCCTCAACTTCGTCCACTTCGTCCGCTTCGTCCACTTACTCCACTTCCTCCACTTCCTCCACTTCCTCCACTTCTTCAACTTTGTCCACTACGTCCACTTCCTCAACTTCCTCCACTTCCTCCATTTCCTCCACTTTCTCCACTTCCTCCACTTGCTACATTTCCTGCATTTCGTCAACTTCGTCCACTTTGTCCACTTCGTCAACTTCGTCTGCTTCGTCCACCTCCTCCACTTCAACTTCGTCCACTTCCTCCACTCCGTCCACTTCCTCCACTTCGTCCATTTCCTGCATTTCGTCAACTTCGTCCACTTCGTCAACTTCCTCCACTTCCTCCACTTCTTTCACTTCCTCCACTTCGTCCACTTCATCCACTTCTTTCACTTCCTCCACTTCGTCCACTTCGTCCGCTTCGTCCACTTACTCCACTTCCTCCATTTCGTCCACTTCCTCCACTTCCTCCACTTCTTCAACTTTGTCCGCTTCGTTCACTTACTCCACTTCCTCCACTTCGTCCACTTCCTCCACTTCCTCCACTTCTTCAACTTTGTCCACTACGTCCACTTCCTCAACTTCCTCAACTTCCTCCATTTCCTGCATTTCGTCCACTTTGTCCACTTCGTCAACTTCCTCCACTTCGTCCACTTCCTCCACTTCTTTCACTTCCTTCACTTCCTTCACTTCGTCCACTTCCTCCACTTCATCCACTTGTTTCACTTCGTCCACTTCGTCCACTTCGTCCACTTCGTCCACTTCGTCCACTTCGTCCACTTCGTCCACTTACTCCACTTCCTCCACTTCCTCCACTTCCTCCACTTCCTCCACTTCTTCAACTTCGTCCACTTCGTCAACTTCCTCCACTTCCTCCACTTCGTCCACACCCTCCGCTTCTTCAACTTCATCCACTTCGTCAAGGTAGTCCATTTCTTCCACTTCGTCAACTTCTTTCACTTCTTCAACTTCGTCATCTTCGTCCACTTCCTCCACCTCGTCCACTTCGTAATCTTCCTCCACTTCGTCCACTTTGTCGACTCGGTCAACTTCGTCCATTTCCTCCATTTCCTCCACTTCGTCCACTTCGTAATCTTCCCCCACTTCGTCCACTTCGTCCACTTCGTCCACTTCTTCCACTTCGTCCATTTGTTCGACTTCTTCAACTTCGTCAACTTCCTCCACTTCTTCCACATCCTCATCTTCCTCCACTTCCTCCACTTTGTCCACTTCGTCAACTTCGTCCACTTCCTCCACTTCCTCAACTTTGTCCACTACGTCCACTTCCTCAACTTCCTCCACTTCCTCCACTTCCTCCATTTCCTCCACTTTCTCCACTTCGTCCACTTCGTCCACTTCGTCAACTTCGTCCATTTCCTCCACTTCGTGCGCTTTGTAATCTTCCTCCACTTCGTCCACTTCCTCCACATTTTCCACTTCGTCCACTTCTTCCACTTCTTCAACTTCGTCAACTTCGTCCACTTCCTCCACTTCCTCCACTTCCTCAACTTCATCCACTTCCTCCACTTCCTCCATTTCCTCCACTTCGTCCACTTCGTCAACTTCGTCCGCTTCGTCCACCTACTCCACTTCTTCAACTTCGTCCACTTCCTCCACTTCGTCCACTTCCTCCACTTGGTCAGCTTACTCCACTTCCTCCACTTCCTCCACTTCGTCCACTTGGTCCACTTACTCCACTTCCTCCACTTCGTCAACATCGTCCACTTCCTCCTCTCCGTCCACTTCCTCACTTCCTCCACTTCCTCCACTTCCTCCACTTCCTCCACTTCGTCCACTTCCTCCACTTGGTCCATGATGGCAACCCCTTTAGGGACTTCCCATCCAAAGAAATATCAACTTTACTCTGAGACCAAGAAAGGGAAGTTGAATAAAGGACTTAATCTTTTCTTTCTAAGTCTTAGCATGTTCTCTTTAACTAATTCCATTTACATTGTTTGTAGGACAATAAAGGTTGGAAAGTTCCTAGGAGAGTTGCCAAGCAAAGAGGAAACAAAGGAAGCAAGAAGGAATGTATGTTGCAACCAGCCATGAAGCATGTTTTCCACACTTTCCATGTGCAACACATTCAGCCATGACTCTTCTTTACTTTGAAGCACACTTTACTTGTTTTTCACGTGGAACACAAGCCACACCGTGAGCCATCTTCATTTGTAGCACATTCTCCATGTTTCCCACGTGAAAAATGCAACTCACGTTCATTAGTCTTCAGCACATGTAATTAGCATAATTCAGTAGCTTTCCTTGCACGCTTCCAAGCTCATCTTCTCCTATAAAAGAGAGCTTCATCATTTGTAAACTCAACTTGATTTGTAGTAAAGAAATGCTGCCAATTTTCAGCTTTTACTCTCAAGTTCAACCTTGTGCATTGTTATCTTGCACCTCCTCTAGCTTCTTTCCCCTTTGGAAAGCCTACTGAGCTAGAACTCTACCAAACACAACCACTCAAACACCTCCAGCATATTATCAAACACCTTACGTGCATCCAGAACTCCACTGAATTCATTCAATCCGCTGCCACTTCTCTGAGTTTTGGAGCTTCTTCTGCATATCCTGGAGTAGCTTCCATCATTTGGCATCAGGAGCCAGCACGTCCACGCTTGTCTTCAAGAGATAAGCCTCTCTTTTGTTCCATTTTCGTTTCTGTCAGGTGCTGTCAAACTCTGTCACTGTTTTAGAAATTTTTTTTATTCTGTTTTGGTTTAATTCGTGTCTGTGAGTGCTGTAATCATGCATTTACGTTTCCTTAGTGTTTGTTGATCATTTTAAACGGTGAAAATTGTTTGTATGAGTTCATTCCAGCTTTAAAATTCATTCTCCAGTTTTGTCCAGTATTGTGCACAAGTGTTGCCGTGTTTTACTGTTACATTGGTTTAAATCTGTTCCAGCTTTTATTTGGCATTTTAATCTGAGGTTTGATGCATATGTAGTCATCTATTGATCATATAAGGCAGTGAGACAATGTCTAGACTGATCATATGAGCTATAGCATTGCAAAAAGAAAATTGTTTCTGATTTTCAAAGTCTGCACAGAATTTTCAAAACTGGTGCAATATCCAAAAAAACTGTTCCAGTGCACATTTTGCTGTTCTTAAGCTTGGAACAAGTGTATTTGATGATGTGAAACATGTTCTAAGCAGTGCCAACCAGTATTAATCTCTAGAATGCAATAAGCATAGTAGTGTTCCTCAGAAATCTGGTTTCATGTGCTGTCACAGTTTTCATTCAATCTTTTTCACCGTGATTGATGTCTTTGCTCTATCTTAGGCCATTTTAATCTTCTAGCTCATCTTTTCTAAGCTAGATCTAGTGCATAGGACCATTCTTCTATCTTGTTTGATCCAGCCAGCCTTGATTCTATGCAATTTTTTAAATTCTAATGCAGATTTCTAGTTTTTTTTGCTACATAATTAGCAACTCTGACTATGATTTCGAGCATGTGTATGTTTCTGTGCATTGCAACTGTTTGAACACATTCATTTGATCATTTAAAACCTGTTTGCACTGTCCAATTGCTCTTTTCATAGTCAAGGTATCATTTCACATCTTGAACCATCATTTTACTTGAAATATGCAAGTGCACACCTCATATTGCGATCTAGTCTGTTTTAGATCAGTTTCATTGAGTTTGGAGTCATTTTTGGTGAATTGAATTTGGTTGGTTACTGTTCATATGGTAATTTTTGGGCCAAATTGGTATTGACTTGCTGCATCACCAAATTTTCCTCATTTTTTTTAGTAGTGCACTTGTCATCTTTTACAGCAGTCAATTTCTTTGCTGATTGAGTGCTTGGACACACCTATTATGATGATATACAGTTGCTTGAACCATTAATTCTGTCATCAAACCACAGCAACTCATTTTTGCATCTCAAAGCACCATTTTTCACATCACTTTCTGGTGCAGTAAGCATTTTTTTTTTTGTTGCTGTTTGCCATTTGAAATACTCATTATTCTCATTATTGGATTGGCAAAAGCTGGGTTTAAGTTTCCAAATATATATATATGCTTCTCCAATTGTATAGCATTCATAAAAAGCAATATCAACCCTGCAATCCAGATTTGAAAGGTCAAAAACCAGAAAATACAAAATCTGCTGTTCTTTGTGGCATTTCATCAAACAGTTTTGAATTTTCATCAAACATTTACATTGCACAGAATTCAATCACTGTTTTTGGTTTTTTCTTGTTTTTTTTAATCTGTTCTAGACCCTATCTCAAGTTCCTTTTGTGTGCTAGCCTTTATTCCAGCCCAAAGTGTTTAGAAATCACTTTTCTTGACTTCCATATACTGCTGTCAGAATTATTTCTGCATTCAACTTTGTTGCAGCACTCTTTTTGATCACTCACTGGTTTTGTGCCTTTTGTCTGCTGGAACCTTATATTTTGGTAGAGTTTTAACATCCAGTTGGACCTTATCAAAGGGGTAGCATCTTAAGGAGTGGAGGTCTTGCTAACTTTGCTACAAGGGAACTTTAAGAGGACTTTCCATTGGCTGTCTAGCATTTCCTTGCAGCAGAAAAACATCACTTTAGAGTTATATTTCAGCTCATTTCTTTTGCTGTAGCAGCCACACTTGGCTTTGTATAAATTCTTTTATACTTCTTTGTATAAGTGGCATTCTATCACGGAACCTTTGTGGTAATTTCTTCTTGGTTTTTGAAACTTAAAGTGGCTTGGAAAAATGCTTTTCAAGCAATTCCAAGTGCACCATACAACATTGTAATAGTTTAGTTTCCACTTCTTAGTGTGAAAGTGTGTCAAGTGGCTCCAAGTGTCATTTGCACTTTCACTTAGGGCCGTGTTTCACTCTTTCATTTCTTTATCATCTTTCTTTACTTTTTGCTTGTTGATATTTGTGTTCTAAGTCTCCGTGATAGCTAGGTGCGCTACCATATAGACAAACCTTCGTTTGGTTTATTAGGAGCATCACATTGTTGCATTCAAAAAAGATTTTGAAAGACTTCTATCTAGATATTTTGGTAAGAAACGTCAGGAGACACTCTGGCTAAGGAAGGACAAGGTTTCTAAGCTTGTCCATTGTGACTCACCTCTCCTTCCTGGGAGCTATTCGGTTTCTTTACCTTTAGCATCTCTATAGAAGTCATTCACCAAAACAACAAGCAAATCTTCTTTTTCAAAAGTTTTGATTCATACTTGTGCAAGGCTTTCAAAATATTTGTGAAAACACTTTATCTACTTCACAAGTATGAGTAACTCTAGTATTCAAGGCACCTTTCATCATGATGAGGAAAATATGGAATTGAGAGAGGAACTTAATAGAACTAAAGTTGAGTTAAATGAACTCAAACAGATGGTTGCAAACCTTACTCGCAATCAGAGAGGACAAAATGATGAGGAACACTCTCATAGGCAACACCATGATAATGGTGATCATTCCCAACATAGTGATCACAATAGTTTTCATCCTTTTGATCACTATCAACACCCTCCTAGGAGACACCACCATCATAGGAACCATCATGTGGAACCCAAACTTGACCTTCCCCCCTTCTATGGCAGAGATAATGTGGAAGAATATTTTGAGTGGGAGATGAAGGTTGAACAAATTTTTGAATGTTACCACATAGATGATAGGAGGAGAGTGACCTTAGCCACCTTGACTTTTCAAGGAGCAGCCCTCTATTGGTGGACCTCCATCATTAGAGATCAAAAGATGCATGGCGACTATACCATCCAATACTGGAATGAGTTAAAGGCAGCCTTGCATCGGAGGCATATTCCAGCCTATTATGCCAGAGAGGTCATGGACAAGCTCCATAGACTTCAACAAAGAAACATGAGTGTTGAAGAATATAGACAAAAGTTGGAATTACTCATGTTAAGAGCTGGAATCAAAGAGGAAGAGAGATTCACCATAGCTAGGTTTCAAAGCGGTCTTAACTATGAGATCAGAGATAAGGTAGAACTTTTACCTTATTTAGATCTCAATGATTTTGTGCAGCTATGTGTGAGAGTGGAAGAACAAATTAGAAGAAAAGCTTCCACTAAAAGGAACTACCCTACCACCTCCGACTATAGGACAGATCCTAAGAGGGAGGGTAGTCCAAAGAGGTACGAAAAGCCTCAAGAAAAACAAAAAGAAAAAGAGAAAGTGAGAGGTAAAGAAAAAGAGAGAGAGCGAGAAAGAAATACCTTTCACAAAGAATCTTCAAAAGAAACAAGGGATAGAGAGACCAAATGCTTTAAGTGTGGAGAGAGAGGACATTATTCTTCTGAGTGTCCGCGCAAACGGTCTACTTATCTCTTAGACCATCAAAGTCAAAATGAAGATTCTTCTAGTGACTCAGATACTTCTATATCTGAGGAAGAAGCCTTACCTTGTGAAGGTGAGTTATTATTGGTAAGACGACTTCTTGGAAGTCAAACCAATGAACTAGAACAATCACAAAGGGAAAACCTATTCAGAACAAGATGCAAAATATTTGAAAACACTTGTTCATTAATTGTGGATAGTGGTTCCTCTTGCAATTGTTGTAGTTCTAGAGTGGTGAACAAATTGGCTTTACCTACTATTTCTCATCCCAAGCCTTATAAGCTTCAGTGGATAACAGAGGATGAAGAAATAGTTGTGAACACACAAGTAAGCATACCAATATCCATCGGAAACTATGAAGAAAATGTTTTATGTGATGTTGTTCCAATGGATGCTGGGCATGTATTACTTGGTAGGCCATGGCAATTTGATCATAATTCCACTCATGATGGCTATACCAACAAAATAACTTTCCTCCATAAAGGAAATAAAATCACATTGATTCCTCTTACACCTGAACAAGTGAAAGAGGATGAAAAAAAAATCAAAGAAAAAATTGAAAAAGAAAGACAACAAGAAAATAGGTTGGACAAGCAACCTTCTCAAGAAAATAAGGAGACAAAGGTATGCATGTTGTTAACTTCTTCTTTAAAAGGTAAATACCTTGACTCTTCTTCTCAAAAACATCACTTTGTTTCTTCATTTTATCATGGGGAATGTTCAAAACAAAGTGCATCCAAAAAATTATTAAAGGCCAAGACTTCTTCTAATAAAATTTTTGTCAAAAGGCCTTCATTTTATCTTCTTATATTTGCATACATTCTTATCTTCATACTAATTGTTGCTATTTTTTGTAGATATATTTTTGACCCAGGAGGAACACAAAAACCAAAGTTGTGCTTCTTTCTTTCTTCCCGATTTGAGGACAAATCGTTTTTAAAGAGGGAGGGAATGATGGCAACCCCTTTAGGGACTTCCCATCCAAAGAAATATCAACTTTACTCTAAGACCAAGAAAGGGAAGTTGAATAAAGGACTTAATCTTTTCTTTCTAAGTCTTAGCATGTTCTCTTTAACTAATTCCATTTACATTGTTTGTAGGACAATAAAGGTTGGAAAGTTCCTAGGAGAGTTGCCAAGCAAAGAGGAAACAAAGGAAGCAAGAAGGAATGTATGTTGCAACCAGCCATGAAGCATGTTTTCCACACTTTCCATGTGCAACACATTCAGCCATGACTCTTCTTTACTTTGAAGCACACTTTACTTGTTTTTCACGTGGAACACAAGCCACACCGTGAGCCATCTTCATTTGTAGCACATTCTCCATGTTTCCCACGTGAAAAATGCAACTCACGTTCATTAGTCTTCAGCACATGTAATTAGCATAATTCAGTAGCTTTCCTTGCACGCTTCCAAGCTCATCTTCTCCTATAAAAGAGAGCTTCATCATTTGTAAACTCAACTTGATTTGTAGTAAAGAAATGCTGCCAATTTTCAGCTTTTACTCTCAAGTTCAACCTTGTGCATTGTTATCTTGCACCTCCTCTAGCTTCTTTCCCCTTTGGAAAGCCTACTGAGCTAGAACTCTACCAAACACAACCACTCAAACACCTCCAGCATATTATCAAACACCTTACGTGCATCCAGAACTCCACTGAATTCATTCAATCCGCTGCCACTTCTCTGAGTTTTGGAGCTTCTTCTGCATATCCTGGAGTAGCTTCCATCAGTCCACTTACTCCACTTCCTCCACTTTGTCCACTTCGTCCACTTGGTCCACTTACTCCACTTCCTCAACTTCGTCACCTTCGTCCACTTCCTCCACTTCGTCCACTTCGTCTACTTAGTCCACTTCCTTCACTTCGTCGACTTCCTCCACTTCTTAAACTTCGTCCACTTCCTCCACTTCCTCCACCTCCTACATTTCCTACATTTCGTCAACTTCGTCCACTTCGTCAACTTTGTCCGCTTCGTCCGCTTCCTCTACTTCTTCAACTTCGTCCACTTCCTCCACTTCGTCCACTTTCTCCACTTCCTCCATTTCCTGCATTTCGTCAACTTCGTCCACTTCGTCCATTTCCTGCATTTCGTCCACTTCGTCAACTTCGTCCACTTCGTCCACTTCCTCCACTTCTTCCACTTCCTCCACTTCCTCCACTTCGTCAACCTCGTCCACTTCGTCCAATAACGCCACTTTGTCCACTTCGTAAACTTTGTCCACTTCGTCCAATTCCTCAACTTCGTCCACTTCCTCCTCTTCGTCCACTTCGTCCACCTCCTCCATTCAGTCCACTTCATCCACTTCGTCCACTTCGTCAACTTCGTCCACTTCCTCACTTCCTCCACTTCCTGAACTTCCTCCACTTCGTCAACTTCGTCCACTTCTTCGACTTCTTCAACTTCGTCACCTTCGTCCACTTCCTCCACTTACTTCACTTCCTCCACTTACTCCACTTCCTTCACTTCGTCCACTTCCTCCACTTCCTACATTTCCTGCATTTCGTCAACTTCGTCCACCTCGTCCCCTTCGTCAACTTCCTCCACTTCCTCCACTTCGTCCATTTACTCCACTTTCTCCACTTCGTCAACTTCGTCCACTTTGTCAACTTCGTCATCTTCGTCCACCTCGTCCACTTCCTCCCCTTCCTCCATTTCCTACATTTCGTCAACTTCGTCCACTTGGTCAACTTCGTCCACTTCCTCCACTTACTCCACTTCCTTCACTTCGTCCACTTCCTCCACTTCCTACATTTCGTCAACTTCGTCCACCTCGTCCCCTTCGTCAACTTCCTCCACTTCGTCCACTTACTCCACTTTCTCCACTTCGTCAATTTCGTCCATTTCGTCCACTTCTTCCACTTCGTCCACTTCCTCCACTTCGTCCAATTCCGCCACTTTGTCCACTTCGTAAACTTTGTCCACTTCGTCCAATTCCTCAACTTCGTCCAGTTCGTCTACTTATTGCTCTTCGTCCACTTCGTCCACCTCCTCCATTTAGTCCACTTCATCCACTTCGTCCACTTCGTCAACTTCCTCACTTCCTCCACTTCCTCACTTCCTGCACTTCCTCCACTTCGTCAACTTCGTCCACTTCTTCAACTTCGTCCACTTCTTCCACTTCCTCAACTTCGTCACCTTCGTCCACTTCCTCCACTTCGTCCACTTCGTAATCTTCCTCCATTGCATCCACTTCGTCAACTTCGTCCACTTCGTCATCTTCCTCCACTTCGTCCACTTCGTCCACTTCCTCCAGTTCTTCCACTTCGTCCACTTCTTCGACTTCTTCAACTTCGTTAACTTCGTCCACTTCGTCAACTTTGTCCACTTCGTCCACTTCTTCCACATCCTCATCTTCCTCCACTTCCTCCACTTTGTCCACTTCGTCAACTTCGTCCACTTCGTCCACTTCCTCCACTTCGTCCACTTCCTCAACTTCCTCCACTTCCTCCACTTCCTCCACTTCCGCCATTTCCTCCACTTCGTCAACTTCGTCCACTTCGTCCACTTCGTCCACTTTTTCCACTTCCTCCACTTCTTTTACTTCCTTCACTTCGTACACTTCCTCCACTTCTTTCACTTCGTCCACTTCGTCCACTTCCTCCACTTCCTCCACTTCCTCCACTTCCTCCACTTCCTCCACTTACTCCACTTCCTCCACTTACTCCACTTCCTTCACTTCGTCCACTTCCTCCACTTCCTACATTTCCTGCATTTCGTCAACTTCGTCCACCTCGTCCCCTTCGTCAACTTCCTCCACTTCCTCCACTTACTCCACTTTCTCCACTTCGTCAACTTCGTCCACATCGTCAACTTCGTCCACTTCGTCCACTTCCTCCCCTTCCTCCATTTCCTGCATTTCGTCAACTTCGTCCACTTGGTCAACTTCGTCCACTTCGTCCACTTACTCCACTTCCTTCACTTCGTCCACTTCCTCCACTTCCTACATTTCCTGCATTTCGTCAACTTCGTCCACTTGGTCAACTTCGTCCACTTCGTCCACTTACTCCACTTCCTTCACTTCGTCCACTTACTCCACTTTGTCCACTTCGTCAACTTCCTCACTTCCTCCACTTCCTCACTTCCTGCACTTCCTCCACTTCGTCAACTTCGTCCACTTCTTCAACTTCGTCCACTTCTTCCACTTCCTCAACTTCGTCACCTTCGTCCACTTCCTCCACTTCGTCCACTTCGTAATCTTCCTCCATTGCATCCACTTCGTCAACTTCGTCCACTTCGTCATCTTCCTCCACTTCGTCCACTTCGTCCACTTCCTCCAATTCTTCCACTTCGTCCACTTCTTCGACTTCTTCAACTTCGTTAACTTCGTCCACTTCGTCAACTTTGTCCACTTCGTCCACTTCTTCCACATCCTCATCTTCCTCCACTTCCTCCACTTTGTCCACTTCGTCAACTTCGTCCACTTCGTCCACTTCCTCCACTTCGTCCACTTCCTCAACTTCCTCCACTTCCTCCACTTCCTCCACTTCCGCCATTTCCTCCACTTCGTCAACTTCGTCCACTTCGTCAACTTCGTCCACTTCGTCCACTTTTTCCACTTCCTCCACTTCTTTTACTTCCTTCACTTCGTACACTTCCTCCACTTCTTTCACTTCGTCCACTTCGTCCACTTCCTCCACTTCCTCCACTTCCTCCACTTACTCCACTTCCTCCACTTACTCCACTTCCTTCACTTCGTCCACTTCCTCCACTTCCTACATTTCCTGCATTTCGTCAACTTCGTCCACCTCGTCCCCTTCGTCAACTTCCTCCACTTCCTCCACTTACTCCACTTTCTCCACTTCGTCAACTTCGTCCACATCGTCAACTTCGTCCACTTCGTCCACTTCCTCCCCTTCCTCCATTTCCTGCATTTCGTCAACTTCGTCCACTTGGTCAACTTCGTCCACTTCGTCCACTTACTCCACTTCCTTCACTTCGTCCACTTCCTCCACTTCCTACATTTCCTGCATTTCGTCAACTTCGTCCACTTCGTCCCCTTCGTCAACTTCCTCCACTTCTTCCACTTCGTCCACTTTCTCCACTTCGTCAACTTCGTCCACTTCGTCCAATTCCGCCACTTTGTCCACTTCGTAAACTTTGTCCACTTCGTCCAATTCCTCAGCTTCGTCCACTTCGTCTACTTCGTCCTCTTCGTCTACTTCGTCCTCTTCGTCCACTTCGTCCACCTCCTCCATTTAGTCCACTTCATCCACTTCGTCCACTTCGTCAACTTCGTCCACTTCCTCACTTCCTCCACTTCGTCCACTTCCTGCACTTCCTCCACTTTGTCAACTTCGTCCACTTCTTCGACTTCGTCACCTTCGTTCACTTCCTCGATTGCATCCACTTCGTCCACTTCGTCAACTTCGTCCACTTCGTCATCTTCCTCCACTTCGTCCACTTCCTCTACTTCTTCCACTTCGTCCACTTCTTCGACTTCTTCAACTTCGTTAACTTCGTCCACTTCGTCAACTTCGTCCACTTCTTCCACATCCTCATCTTCCTCCACTTCCTCCACTTTGTCCACTTCGTCAACTTCGTCCACTTCCTCCACTTCGTCCACTTCGTCCACTTCGTCCACTTCGTCCACTTTGTCCACTTTGTCCACTTCGTCAACTTCGTCCACTTCGTCAACTTCGTCCATTTCCTCCACTTCGTCCATTTCCTCCACTTACTCCACTTCCTCCACTTACTCGACTTCCTCCACTTTGTCCATTTCCTCCCCTTCTTCAACTTCTTCCACTTCTTCAACTTCGTCATCTTCGTCCACTTCCTCCACCTCGTCCACTTCGTAATCTTCCTCCACTTCGTCCACTTGGTCAACTTCGTCCATTTCCTCCACTTCGTCCACTTCATAATCTTCCTCCACTTCGTCCACTTCTTCCACTTTGTCCACTTCTTCGACTTCTTCGACTTCTTCCACTTCGTCCACTTCGTCAACTTCGTCCACTTCGTCAACTTCGTCTCCTTCGTCCACCTCCTCCACTTCTTCAACTTCGTCCACTTCCTCCACTCCATCTACTTCGTCCACTTCCTCCACTTCCTCCACTTCTTCAACTTCGTCCACTTCGTCAACTTCCTCCACTTCCTCCACTTCGTCCACACCCTCCACTTCTTCAACTTCGTCAACATCTTCAACTTCCTCCACTTCGTCCACTTCGTCAAGGTAGTCCATTTCCTCCACTTCGTCAACTTCTTCCACTTCTTCAACTTCGTCATCTTCGTCCACTTCGTAATCTTCCTCCACTTCGTCGACTTGCTCAACTTCGTCCATTACCTCCACTTCGTCCACTTCGTAATCTTCCTTCACTTCGTCCACTTCTTCCACTTCGTCCACTTCTTTGACTTCTTCAACTTCGTCAACTTCGTCCACTTCCTCCACTTCTTCCACATCCTCATCTTCCTCCACTTCCTCCACTTTGTCCACTTCGTCAACTTCGTCCACTTCCTCAACTTTGTCCACTACGTCCACTTCCTCAACTTCCTCCACTTCTTCCACTTCCTCCATTTCCTCCACTTTCTCCACTTCGTCCACTTCGTCAACTTCGTCCATTTCCTCCACTTCGTGCACTTTGTAATCTTCCTCCACTTCGTCCACTTCCTCCACATTTTCCACTTCGTCCACTTCTTCCACTTCTTCAACTTCGTCAACTTCGTCCACTTCCTCCACTTCCTCCACTTCCTCAACTTGCTCCACTTCCTCCATTTCCTCCACTTCGTCCATTTCGTCCACTTCGTCAACTTCGTCCGCTTCGTCCACCTACTCCACTTCTTCAACTTTGTCCACTTCGTCCACTTCGTCCACTTCCTCCATTTCCTGCATTTCGTCAACTTCCTCCACTTCCTCCACTTCTTTCACTTCCTCCACTTTGTCCACTTAGTCCACTTCCTCCACTACCTCCACTTCCTCCACTTCTTTCACTTCCGCCACTTCGTCCACTTCGTCCACTTCATCCACTTCGTCCACTTCATCAACTTCGTCCATTTCCTCCACTTCTTCCATTTCCTCCACTTACTCCACTTCCTCCACGTACTCGACTTCTTCCACTTCGTCCACTTCATCATCTTCGTCAACTTCGTCCACTTCTTAAACTTTGTCCACTTCGTCAGCTTCCTCCACTTCCTCCTCTCCGTGCACTTCCTCAATTCCTCCACTTCCTCCATTTCGTCAACTTCGTCCACTTCGTCCACTTCGTCCACTTGGTGACTTTACTCCACTTCGTCCACTTCGTCCACTTGGTGCACTTACTCCACTTCCTCCACTTCGTCAACTTCGTCCACTTCCTCCACTTCGTCCACGAGGTCCACTTACTCTACTTCCTCCACTTCGTCCACTTGGTCCACTTGGTCCACTTACTCCACTTCCTCCACTTCCTCCACTTGCTACATTTCCTGCATTTCGTCAACTTCGTCCACTTTGTCCACTTCGTCAACTTCGTCTGCTTCGTCCACCTCCTCCACTTCTTCAACTTCGCCCACTTCCTCCACTCCGTCCACTTCCTCCACTTCCTCCATTTCCTGCATTTCGTCCACTTTGTCCACTTCGTCAATTTCGTCCACTTCGTCAACTTCGTCCACTTCGTCAACTTCGTCCACTTCGTCCACTTCCTCCACTTCCTCCAGTTCCTCCACTTCCTCCACTTCCTCCACTTCCTCCACTTCCTCCACTTCTTTCATTTCCTCCACTTCGTCCACTTACTCCACTTCCTCCACTTCCTCCACTTCCTCCACTTCCTTCACTTCCTCCACTTCCTCCACTTCTTCAACTTCATCCACTTCGTCAACTTCCTCCACTTCCTCCACTTCGTCCACACCCTCCACTTCTTCAACTTCTTCCACTTCCTCCACTTCGTCAACTTCGTCAAGGTAGTCCATTTCCTCCACTTCTTCCACTTCTTCAACTTCGTCATCTTCGTCCACTTATTCCACCTCGTCCACTTCGTAATCTTCCACCACTTCGTCCACTTCGTCGACTTGGTCAACTTCGTCCATTTCCTCCACTTCGTCCACTTCGTAATCTTCCTCCACTTCGTCCACTTCGTCCACTTCTTCCACTTCGTCCACTTCTTCGACTTGTTCAACTTCGTCAACTTCGTCCACTTCCTCCACTTCTTCCACATCCTCATCTTCCTCCACTTCCTCCACTTTGTCCACTTCGTCAACTTCGTCCACTTCCTCCACTTCCTCAACTTTGTCCACTACGTCCACTTCCTCAACTTCCTCCACTTCCTCCATTTCCTCCACTTTCTCCACTTCGTCCACTTCGTCAACTTCGTCCATTTCCTCCACTTCGTGCACTTTGTAATCTTCCTCCACTTCCTCCACTTCCTCCACATTTTCCACTTCGTCCACTTCTTCCACTTCTTCAACTTCGTCAACTTCGTGCACTGCCTCCACTTCCTCCACTTCGTCAACTTCGTCCGCTTAGTCCACCTACTCCACTTCTTCAACTTCGTCCACTTCGTCCACTTCCTCCACTTCCTCCATTTCCTGCATTTCGTCAACTTGGTCCACTTCGTCAACTTCGTCGACTTCCTCCACTTCCTCCACTTCTTTCACTTCCTCCACTTTGTCCACTTCGTCCACTTCCTCCACTACCTCCACTTCGTCCACTTCTTTCACTTCCTCCACTTCGTCCACTTCATCCATTTCGTCCACTTCGTCAACTTCGTCTATTTCCTCCACTTCGTCCATTTCCTCCACTTACTCGACTTCCTCCACTTCGTCCACTTCATCATCTTCGTCAACTTCGTCCACTTCTTAAACTTTGTCCACTTCGTCAACTTCCTGCACTTCGTCAACTTTCTCCACTTCCTCCTCTCCATGCACTTCCTCGATTCCTCCACTTCCTCCACTTCCTCCACTTCGTCAACTTCGCCACTTCCTCCACTTCCTCCACTTGGTGACTTTACTCCACTTCGTCCACTTGGTGCACTTACTCCACTTCCTCCACTTCGTCAACTTCGTCCACTTCCTCCACTTCGTCCACGAGGTCCACTTACTCCGCTTCCTCCACTTCGTCCACTTTGTCCACTTCGTCCACTTACTCCACTTCCTCCACTTCGTCAACTTCCTCCACTTCCTCCACTTCCTCCACTTCTTCAAGTTCGTCCACTTCCTCCACTTGCTACATTTCCTGCATTTCGTCAACTTCGTCCACTTTGTCCACTTCGTCAACTTCGTCTGCTTCGTCCACCTCCTCCACTTCAACTTCGTCCACTTCCTCCACTCCGTCCACTTCCTCCACTTCCTCCATTTCCTGCATTTCGTCAACTTCGTCCACTTCGTCAACTTCTTTCACTTCCTCCACTTCCTCGACTTCTTTCACTTCCTCCACTTCGTCCACTTCCTCCACTTCCTCCACTTCTTTCACTTCCTCCACTTCGTCCACTTCGTCCGCTTCGTCCACTTACTCCACTTCGTCCACTTCCTCCACTTCCTCCACTTCTTCAACTTTGTCCACTACGTCCACTTCCTCAACTTCCTCCACTTCCTCCATTTCCTCCACTTTCTCCACTTCGTCCACTTCGTCAACTTCGTCCACTTCGTCAACTTCGTCAACTTCGTCCATTTCCTCCACTTCGTGCACTTTGTAATCTTCCTCCACTTCCTCCTCTTCCTCCACATTTTCCACTTCGTCCACTTCTTCCACTTCTTCAACTTCGTCAACTTCGTCCACTTCCTCCACTTCCTCCACTTCGTCAACTTCGTCCGCTTCGTCCACCTACTCCACTTCTTCAACTTCGTCCACTTCCTCCATGATGAGTCGTTATTTCTTGAATTATATTTAGTTTATTGCACTTAAATAAACCAAGGAATTATGTTTAATTGTCTATTATTTCCCCGTTTTCTGAATTCTGCTTAATTTGGTCGGAAATTCGTAATTGTGCTAATTTGGGTTTTCTGAGCTGATTAAGTGCATTTCTGGTTGCAGGAAAGTTGTGGAAACATCATCTGGAGCATTGGGATATGGCGTGACACACTCAAAGGCTCAACATTTAGTCATTTAGATTCTAATTAAAATTGTAATTTCGTTTTCTAGAAGCCCTTAATTAGAATTAGGTGTTTTGGACCCTTTTAGGGGCAATTTTGTAAAAAGACCCATTTGTAGGACATGTGCCTTTTTGATTAGGGTTTTTAATTGATTGTGGACCCCATTTGGAGGAGAAACTCTCGGCATTTTAGAGAGCCTTAGCCAACCACACAAGAAGACTCTTACACACTTCATTTTTTTTTTTGACGTTTTTGAGCTTTTCTCTCTTAGGGTTTCTTGTATCACTCTTATGGAGAGCTTGACTTGGGTGTCTCGTTTTTGGCCATTTGAATGAGCAAGATGCAGATTTTCTTCTTCTCTTAATTTACTCTTGGTTGTCTTAGCTTATTGGTGGTGAAAAACTATTCATTTCCACTTCCATTTGCTTGTTCTTGATGCTTGAAGTTTGAGTTTTGGAGCTTGTCTTTGCATTTCCATGGTGGATGTTGGGTTTGAGTAACTTTATATTTCGTTTTCCTCTCCCTTTACTGCTGTTCCTCTCGGTTTTTATCTCATTCTATATGGTTGGATGATAAAAATGAAGTTCTATGTAGTTTTAGGTTGAAGAGAGCTTAAGATGATGTGTGGGTGTTGTGGGTTTAACTCTTTTCTTGCATTTTTCGGTTTTGATGCTTGAGACAAGGTTGGGATCAGATCTTGGTGATGTTATGGAGGCTGGACAGAACTAGAATTAATGGTCTAAGTATTATTTTCGTTTTTGCAAAGAAACTTGAAGAAATGGTAGTGTTAAAGATGGGTTGATGAGTAGAAGTTTGGGTTTATTGTTCTTGTGTTCATTTGCAACTTTAACTTTGGTTTCTTGAAGTTGTTCTCTGTATAGGAGATTGGAAGAAAGCTTTTGGATGCATAATTCTTGATGAAAAACCGTTTGGAGTTTGTAGGAGAGAGGAAATTGCTTCATTTAATTTTTACCACTTTTGGACCAACACAAAAGATGCTTGTTTTGACCCAAGGAATGTTTCCACTTTGAGATTTGGCCTTTGCTTGTTCCAGCCGTGAATTGCAATGAGAAATGGAGGTTTTTAGAGTTTGTTTTCATTTGATTTAGCTTACTTGGCACATTGGTAGGAGCACCCATGGTATCTTCCATTTGCACATTGGTCTTTGAAGCATTCTTTGGCATTTCCACTTGGTGGTTCACGTAAATTGTGTGCTTTGGTGTATAAAATCATTTCTTTGCTGCATGGAAGGAGAGAGGGGACGGTCTTGGAGAGTGTGGAAGGCACATGCTTAATTTCTTGAAAAATGGTGCACATGGGAGAAGAAGTCAACACATTTTGTGGCTTATTTAAGGTGAAATTGAGGTTTGACTTGGGTGCATGATGACTCACGGCCATGTGTTCTTTCTTTGGCCAATTGGACTTTTAAATTCATTTGTTAATTGCCATTATGACAAGTAATTTGCTAGGATTAAATTAGGCTTGTTGATTTCTTTGGTTTTTAATTAATTTAATTAATAGGTTGAGTTTATGTGTTTGAGCTAGTGTTGCATTTAATTATTTTTAACTGTGTTTGTTAATCAGTTTGTAACAGTGTTTGATGTTTTAATGTTATCTAAGGCTTTTAATAATCCTAGTTTAATAACCATGCTAGCTTAAATTAGTTTGTTTGCATCTGTGTCTTTATTAAGTTCTTTAATTTTTGCAAAACCTTTTCAAACCCCCCCTAATGTGTTCGACCTATTACCTGAACCACAATTGGTCCTTGAGAGACGACCTAGGAGTCACTTCCTAGCACTATACTGCATTCTTTTATGCAATCAACTTTTGTGGGAGGTGCGACCCTTTCAACACTCCACTTCCTCAATTTCCTGCATTTCGTCAACTTGGTCCACTTCGTCAACTTCGTCGACTTCCTCCACTTCCTCCACTTCTTTCACTTCCTCCACTTTGTCCACTTCGTCCACTTCCTCCACTACCTACACTTCCTCCACTTCTTTCACTTCCTCCACTTCGTCCACTTCATCCATTTCGTCCACTTCGTCAACTTCGTCTATTTCCTCCACTTCGTCCATTTCCTCCACTTACTCGACTTCCTCCACTTCATCCACTTCATCATCTTCGTCAACTTCGTCCACTTCTTAAACTTTGTCCACTTCGTCAACTTCCTGCACTTCGTCAACTTCCTCCACTTCCTCCTCTCCATGCACTTCCTCAATTCCTCCACTTCCTCCACTTCCTCCACTTCGTCAACTTCGCCACTTCCTCCACTTCCTCCACTTCGTCCACTTGGTGACATTACTCCACTTCGTCCACTTCGTCCACTTGGTGCACTTACTCCACTTCCTCCACTTCGTCAACTTCGTCCACTTCCTCCACTTCGTCCACGAGGTCCACTTACTCCACTTCCTCCACTTCCTCCACTTCGTCCACTTCGTCCACTTACTCCACTTCCTCCATGATGAGTCGTTATTTCTTGAATTATATTTAGTTTATTGCACTTGAATAAACCAGGGAATTGTGTTTAATTGTTTGTTATTTTCCCGTTTTCCGAATTTTGCTTAATTTGGTCGGAAATTTGTAATTGTGCTAATTTGGGTTTTCTGAGCTGATTAAGTGCATTTTTTGAAGTGCAGGAAAATTTCGGAAATACATTTTGGGACATCAGGAAGAATGCCGAATAAATTCAAGACTCTCCACACAGACATTTTAGAATTAATTAAATTGTAATTCAGTAGTTTAGAATTTCTGTATTAACTTTTACATTTTGGGATAATTTTTGGTAAACTAGATTAGACCCAAATAGTAGAGAAAGATGGCTTGGCATCTTAGGGTTTTTGTGTGGACCCCACCCTTATTAAAAAGGGAACTCACGGCCTAAGAAAGAGCCGCCACTTACACTTTGTTTGGAGGCCACTGTTTTACTAGTTTTTGGCTCTCGGTTTTGGTTTTTTTTACGCTTGTGCTGTGAACGTTTCTTTGAGGGAAATGTAAGAACTTGGGAGTGTAAAACAAAAAGGCTGGGATGAATGAAAGAAAGCTTTTCACTTCTCTGCCTCACTGATTTTCATTTTATTTTGGCTGGAACGTTTTTTTTTTTGGGACTCACTCTCGGAAGTAACGTGTTGCGCTGGTACGTGGTGGAAGCGGAGGTGTCACAAGCTGGAAGCACTTAAGCAAGCATTACGAAGAGCTGGAACGGTGATGGCTGGAAGCAAGAAGCGTTGATGCACGGTTGGAATGAAGAGGTGATGGGAGTAGGTGCTGAGTGGAGTGCGGTGATTGAAAAAGGAAGTGGTATGTGTCTCGGTTTAGGAGAATGAAATGGTGTGCACGGTGATTGAAGGTGCTGGAAGCAGAATGAAATGTTGATTGAGAGGAGAGAATGAACGTACGGGATTGGTGATGTGTTGGAGCTGGAAGAAGTATATTAGGTGGGAGTAGGTGTCACGTCCAGCAAAGGGGAGAAGTCACATCAATTCTAGCACATTTGGAGCATCAGCACGTGAATGAGCAGATTTTCATTACATTCTTTTTCATTTGGTTTTGTCCACGGGAGAGGCAGCAGCTCATGTCCCAGGAGGTGCAGTGGTGATTTATTTTAGAAGAGCACGGAGATTGATTTCTCTTTAATTGGGTGCAACACAGATTTCTTTATTGCTTTCTTAGTTGTTCCGAATATTGCATTTTCATTTATTAGATAAGGCATAGCTGCTTTCAATTTTTTATTCCAGTAGTAATGATGCATCTTGTCATTTATTTATTGCATTCCCACGTGTCACACACTTTGGCATTTAATTTGTATCCGCTGAAATTCAATTGGTTCCAACTCTTTTAAATTGAAGTTTTATTAGCTTAAGTGTAGCAATTGTTTATTCCAAGATGTAATGTGTGTTTTCTGATGTATCAATTTTTATTCAAGTGAGTCAAGCAAGTTTTCTTTAATTTAATGTTAGCGTAAGTTAGTTGGGTTGGTCATTAGTGATATTATATTGTTTTTTTTTTTTTTCTTTGAGATTTCCGGATTGTACTTGTGTTTGTTATACTTTGCTTATTGGTGTTTTAATTTAGTTCATTTTGAATCACAAAAATCACAACCCCCCCCTTCGTGTTTGACCTGAGACTGAACCCAAATTGGTCCTTGAGAGACGACCTAGGAGTCACTTCCTAGTACTGTACTGCATTAATATCTGCAATCAACTTTTGTTGGGAGGTGCGACCCTCTCATCAAAATGGCGCCGTTGCCGGGGACCAACGGTTCAGTCTTAGGTCTTTCTGTTGTGTTAGTGTGTGTTGTGTTTTGTCTTGTGTTGTGATGTGATGTGATGTGATGTGATGTTTTGTTTTGTGTGTGCGTGTTGCATGTATAAATGTGTTGTGTTTTATTTGTTTCGTAATTTGTAGTATTTTTCTTTTTCCATGTCTACCTATTTTGATTTTGTGAATACTGCTTATTTTGCTAGTGCCTCTGATTATGATTCTCCTTCTGCATGTTACTCTGATTGTAATTCATATTCTGCTGACTTCTATGTTGAGAACAATATGACTCATCCTCTAATTTCTGAGAGTGCTCTTGGTGAGCCGGTTTCACTTAAGGAGGATGATCTTCATTGCGATCTCACCCCTGGACTGATACATTTGCTGCCTAAGTTTCATGGTTTTGCAGGAGAATGCCCACACAGACATTTGGAGGAGCTCCACATCATGTGCTCTTCAATGAAGCCTCCAGATGTCCCTCTTGATTACATTTTCTTGAGCGCATTTCCGCATTCATTACAAGGAGCAGCTAAGGATTGGCAAGACTCTCTTCCTCTGAGATCCGTTACCGATTGGGGATATCTTGAGCACCAGTTTCTGAGCAAATTTTCCCCTGTGCAATATGCTTATAGCAACGGTCTTGGATGGAATGACCCTACCTTGGGATGGTATGATGCTCCACAGCATCAATATCAAGAACCACCATTCCAGAGTACTTTCATGCCTCCACCAGTCCAGCAATACGAGAGTCAGCAGTATAGTGCTCCTGCCGAAATAGCTCCTCAGCCTTCTACTTCTGAGCCTACATTGAAGGAGTTGTTGGAGCAGATGACCATGCAGAACCTTCAGTTTCAGCAAGAGAACATGCAGTTCCAGCAAGAAATAGGAGCTGCCATTCAGAGTATGACTGATCAGATAGGGCAGATGGCCACTCAACTCACTGAGGAACAGTCTCAAGATTCAGAGTTACCATTTCAGACTATTCAGATCCCAGATGATGTTAGTGGCATCAACATAGAAGATGGGGAGAAGAGTCATGAGCTTACTACTGTGCCATCTACTTTCCCATCATCCTATGTCCCTACCCTTGCACCTGAGGAGAGTGATGAGTATTTTGAGGAGCAGGCAGAATTAAGCAGTGATCCTGAACCAGGTAGACCACCTTCATCTTCCCACACTTTAGCAATCTTCAAGGAAGAGGAGGTAAGCATACCTCAATTTGATTATGTTGATGATTACGTTGTTGAGAGGTATGTTGATGATTGTATTGTTGATGAGTCTGATTTTAATTTTCCCTCTATGCATGATGAGAACCAATTTTTGATGTCGCATCCGAATGTTTATTCTCCATGCATTGAACATGAATCTGAGTCTGTCGTTGATATTGCTTGTGATTTTGAAATTGATTCATGTTCTGAGGATGTATCTGAGGTTCAGTCTGTTACACTTGGATTGGGTGTTATACCCCTGCATGTAATTTCTGTAGAGCCACATTGCACTAACCCTATTGCAGGAGGTACACATGAATTTGATAGACAAACACCCACAGTGGAAAATAAAGGTGCTAACATTGACAAAAGCTTCAAGATCAACAGGCACCTGCTGAACCTGCTCATCAACAATCATTGCATAGATCCAGCTGTGGAAAACATTTCACTGCTAGATCAGATTTGGAGGATGAAGCAGTTCGTCCTCAAAACCTCCTTGCTGGATACTATGGTGGAAGACATCTCCCTAAAAGTCCAAAATTGGCAACTGCCACCATGATCAGGGGAGTTTCCTTTCTCTCTTCTCCCCTTTTCCCTACTTTTATTGCACTTGTCCATGATCTGTTCATTGTTTTGATTTTCGATCTTATGCTTATGACACATTGAGGACACTGTGTAGTTTAAGTGTGGTCTATTGGGGGAGATTTTTATTTTTTTCTTTGTTAGTTTTTGTTTTCTTGGTTAAATTTTTTTTTCTTTTCTAGGTTATTTTTGTCGTGTCTTGTGTACAGTTTTACATGTTTCTCTTGATTTCTGGACTTTGATTAGGTTGTAGATGTGTCTTTCACT
This sequence comes from Vigna umbellata, assembly GCF_029865625.1. Classification (NCBI taxonomy): domain Eukaryota; kingdom Viridiplantae; phylum Streptophyta; class Magnoliopsida; order Fabales; family Fabaceae; genus Vigna; species Vigna umbellata. The sequence goes on from NC_142170.1 coordinate 37,599,572, forward strand.
TCATTGATACTCTGATTTGTTTGAAATCCTTGCTTTTCTCTGCTTGGGAAGATGATTATGATGTTTGAGAGGTTGATTTGATTGTGACATAAATTACCCTGTGTGAGAATTTGAGCCACTTTATGTTCCTTCTTGTGTGTGATATGTCTCTTGATTGCTTGCACATATGCCTTGGTTTGACTCTTGTTGATAACTCTTGATTGATATGCATGTTTGGAAATGATAAAGGCAGTTTTGTTCTTGAGCCTCTCTAGCCAAATAAGCCTACCTTATTGTGATCCTTTGAAAACCCTTTTGAGCCTATACTTTCCTCCATTTCTTTGTTTTGAAGCTCATACACTAACCCTAAGTGAAAAACCATGATTACCTTAACCTTAGGGAATTTTGGAGCTTTGGAAGTGTTTTGGGAACAAGTGTGGTCTCCTTAGGGATTCTGATGAGTTGGCTAGTTGGTTCCTCTTCTTGTTCTGTTTTGTTTTTGTAAATCTTGTCTTTTACAGTTTTATTTTGAAAAGAGAAAAAAGAAAAGAGACAGGATGAAAAAAAAAAAAGTGAGAAAGATGAAAAAGAAAAATGAAGAAAAAAAAAATTGAGAAAAATTGTGAATAATGGAGTCAAGAAGAGGATGGAATTAGAGGTTGTGGGTGTGTTTGAATGTGTTTACACTTGTTCCCCATTGCTCCTCTTTCCTTGTGGTTTGTAGCTTCTCATCCATATTTATCCTCCCTTGTCCTTGGCCCCATTTCACCCATAAAAGACCTTTTGATTTGAACATGCATGTATTTTGAGTGTTGATATTAGAGGCTTGCCAAGTCTATTTGTGTTTGCTTTCTTGAGTGCATTGAGTGACATTGATTTACCTTAAACACTTGAGAGAAACACTGATAGTGCATCTGTGAGGTTTTGTTACTTTTGATTCACCTCTTGAACTGATTGATCATTTTGCCATGTCTTGAATTGCTTGGATGATTTCATGAGTATCTGCTTTCTCTTATTGATTCTGTGTCGGATATTGTCCACTTCTTTTCTTGGTCCAGATTCCTGGAGAACTGTGTAATTCTGTTTCTGTCTTTGTTGAGTCTTTGTAGTCTGTCTGTCGAGTCTGTGTCAGCTTCCTGATGTTTGAGTAGTTCCCTGGTTTTCGTCTTGGTTTTGCCCAGGAGTGCAAAAGACTAAGTGTGGTCTATTTTGATGAGTCGTTATTTCTTGAATTATATTTAGTTTATTGCACTTGAATAAACCAGGGAATTGTGTTTAATTGTTTGTTATTTTCCCGTTTTCCGAATTTTGCTTAATTTGGTCGGAAATTTGTAATTGTGCTAATTTGGGTTTTCTGAGCTGATTAAGTGCATTTTTTGAAGTGCAGGAAAATTTCGGAAATACATTTTGGGACATCAGGAAGAATGCCGAATAAATTCAAGACTCTCCACACAGACATTTTAGAATTAATTAAATTGTAATTCAGTAGTTTAGAATTTCTGTATTAACTTTTACATTTTGGGATAATTTTTGGTAAACTAGATTAGACCCAAATAGTAGAGAAAGATGGCTTGGCATCTTAGGGTTTTTGTGTGGACCCCACCCTTATTAAAAAGGGAACTCACGGCCTAAGAAAGAGCCGCCACTTACACTTTGTTTGGAGGCCACTGTTTTACTAGTTTTTGGCTCTCGGTTTTGGTTTTTTTTACGCTTGTGCTGTGAACGTTTCTTTGAGGGAAATGTAAGAACTTGGGAGTGTAAAACAAAAAGGCTGGGATGAATGAAAGAAAGCTTTTCACTTCTCTGCCTCACTGATTTTCATTTTATTTTGGCTGGAACGTTTTTTTTTTTGGGACTCACTCTCGGAAGTAACGTGTTGCGCTGGTACGTGGTGGAAGCGGAGGTGTCACAAGCTGGAAGCACTTAAGCAAGCATTACGAAGAGCTGGAACGGTGATGGCTGGAAGCAAGAAGCGTTGATGCACGGTTGGAATGAAGAGGTGATGGGAGTAGGTGCTGAGTGGAGTGCGGTGATTGAAAAAGGAAGTGGTATGTGTCTCGGTTTAGGAGAATGAAATGGTGTGCACGGTGATTGAAGGTGCTGGAAGCAGAATGAAATGTTGATTGAGAGGAGAGAATGAACGTACGGGATTGGTGATGTGTTGGAGCTGGAAGAAGTATATTAGGTGGGAGTAGGTGTCACGTCCAGCAAAGGGGAGAAGTCACATCAATTCTAGCACATTTGGAGCATCAGCACGTGAATGAGCAGATTTTCATTACATTCTTTTTCATTTGGTTTTGTCCACGGGAGAGGCAGCAGCTCATGTCCCAGGAGGTGCAGTGGTGATTTATTTTAGAAGAGCACGGAGATTGATTTCTCTTTAATTGGGTGCAACACAGATTTCTTTATTGCTTTCTTAGTTGTTCCGAATATTGCATTTTCATTTATTAGATAAGGCATAGCTGCTTTCAATTTTTTATTCCAGTAGTAATGATGCATCTTGTCATTTATTTATTGCATTCCCACGTGTCACACACTTTGGCATTTAATTTGTATCCGCTGAAATTCAATTGGTTCCAACTCTTTTAAATTGAAGTTTTATTAGCTTAAGTGTAGCAATTGTTTATTCCAAGATGTAATGTGTGTTTTCTGATGTATCAATTTTTATTCAAGTGAGTCAAGCAAGTTTTCTTTAATTTAATGTTAGCGTAAGTTAGTTGGGTTGGTCATTAGTGATATTATATTGTTTTTTTTTTTTTTTCTTTGAGATTTCCGGATTGTACTTGTGTTTGTTATACTTTGCTTATTGGTGTTTTAATTTAGTTCATTTTGAATCACAAAAATCACAACCCCCCCCTTCGTGTTTGACCTGAGACTGAACCCAAATTGGTCCTTGAGAGACGACCTAGGAGTCACTTCCTAGTACTGTACTGCATTAATATCTGCAATCAACTTTTGTTGGGAGGTGCGACCCTCTCATCACTCCACTTCGTCAACTTCGTCCACTTCCTCCACTTCCTCCACTTCCTCCACTTCTTCAAGTTCGTCCACTTCCTCCACTTGCTACATTTCCTGCATTTCGTCAACTTCGTCCACTTTGTCCACTTCGTCTGCTTCGTCCACCTCCTCCACTTCTTCAACTTCGTCCACTTCCTCCACTCCGTCCACTTCCTCCACTTCCTCCATTTCCTGCATTTCGTCAACTTCGTCCACTTCCTCCACTTCTTTCACTTCCTCCACTTCGTCCACTTCATCCACTTCTTTCACTTCCTCCACTTCGTCCCCTTCGTCCACTTCGTCCACTTACTCCACTTCCTCCACTTCGTCCACTTCCTCCACTTCCTCCACTTCTTCAACTTCGTCCACTTCGTCAACTTCCTCCACTTCCTCCACTTCGTCCACTTCGTCCACTTCGTCCACTTACTCCACTTCCTCCACTTCGTCAACTTCCTCCACTTCCTCCACTTCCTCCACTTCCTCCACTTCTTCAAGTTCGTCCACTTCCTCCACTTGCTACATTTCCTGCATTTCGTCAACTTCGTCCACTTTGTCCACTTCGTCTGCTTCGTCCACCTCCTCCACTTCTTCAACTTCGTCCACTTCCTCCACTCCGTCCACTTCCTCCACTTCCTCCATTTCCTGCATTTCGTCAACTTCGTCCACTTCGTCCACTTCCTCCACTTCTTTCACTTCCTCCACTTCGTCCACTTCATCCACTTCTTTCACTTCCTCCACTTCGTCCACTTCGTCCACTTCCTCCACTTACTCCACTTCCTCCACTTCGTCCACTTCCTCCACTTCCTCCACTTCTTCAACTTCGTCCACTTCGTCAACTTCCTCCACTTCCTCCACTTCGTCCACACCCACCACTTCTTCAACTTCTTGAACTTCGTCAACTTCTTCCACTTCCTCCACTTCGTCCACTTCGTCAAGGTAGTCCATTTCCTCCACTTCGTCCACTTCTTCCACTTCTTCAACTTCGTCATCTTCGTCCACTTCCTCCACCTGGTCCACTTCGTAATCTTCCTCCACTTCGTCCACTTCGTCGACTTGGTCAACTTCGTCCATTTCCTCCACTTCGTCCACTTCGTAATCTTCGTCCACTTCGTTCACTTCGTCCACTTCGTCCACTTCTTCCACTTCGTCCACTTCTTCCACTTCTTCAACTTCGTCAACTTCGTCCACTTCCTCCACTTCTTCCACATCCTCATCTTCCTCCACTTCCTCCACTTTGTCCACTTCGTCAACTTCGTCCACTTCCTCCACTTCCTCAACTTTCTCCACTACGTCCACCTCCTCAACTTCCTCCACTTCCTCCACTTCCTCCACTTTCTCCACTTCGTCCACTTCGTCCACTTCGTCAACTTCGTCAACTTCGTCCATTTCCTCCACTTCGTGCACTTTGTAATCTTCCTCCACTTCGTCCACTTCCTCCACATTTTCCACTTCGTCCACTTTTTCCACTTCTTCAACTTCGTCAACTACGTTCACTTCCTCCACTTCCTCCACTTCGTCCACTTCCTCAACTTCCTCCACTTCCTCCACTTCCTCCACTTCCTCCACTTCGTCCACGTCGTCAACTTCGTCCGCTTCGTCCACCTACTCCACTTCTTCAACTTCGTCCACTTCCTCCACTTCCTCCACTTCCTCCATTTCCTGCATTTCGTCAACTTCGTCCACTTCGTTGACTTCCTCCACTTCCTCCACTTCTTTCACTTCCTCCACTTTGTCCACTTCGCCCACTTCCTCCACTACCTCCACTTCCTCCACTTCTTTCACTTCGTCCACTTTGTCCACTTCGTCAACTTCGTCCACTTCGCCAACTTCGCCTATTTCCTCCACTTCGTCCATTTCCTCCACTTACTCCACTTCCTCCACGTCGTCCACTTCATCATCTTTGTCAACTTCGTCCACTTCTTAAATTTTGTGCACTTCGACAACTTCCTCCACTTCCTCCTCTCCGTCCACTTCCTACATTTCTCCACTTCCTCCACTTCGTCAACTTCGTCCACTTCGTCCACTTACTCCACTTCCTCCACTTCCTCCACTTCGTCCACTTACTCCACTTCCTCCACTTCGTCCACTTGGTCCACTTACTCCGCTTCCTCCACTTCGTCAACTTCGTCCACTTCGTCCACTTCTTCCACTTCTTCCACTTCTTCAACTTCGCTCATTTCGTCAACTTCCTGCACTTCCTACACTTCCTCCACTTCCTCCACTTCGTCCACTTCGTCAAGATAGTCCATTTCCTCCACTTCATCCACTTCTTCCACTTCTTCAACTTCATCATCTTCGTCCACTTCCTCCACCTCGTCCACTTCGTAATCTTCCTCCACTTCGTCCACTTGGTCAACTTCGTCCATTTCCTACACTTCGTCCACTTCGTAATCTTCCTCCACTTCTTCAACTTCGTCCACTTCTTCGACTTCTTCAACTTCGTCAACTTCGTCCACTTCGTCAACTTCGTCCATTTCATCCACTTCGTCCATTTCCTCCACTTACTCCACTTCCTCCACTTACTCGACTTCCTCCACTTCGTCCACTTCATCATCTTCGTCAACTTCGTCCACTTCTTAAACTTTGTGCACTTCGTCAACTTCCTCCACTTCTTCCACATCGTCATCTTCCTCCACTTCCTCCACTTTGTCCACTTCGTCAACTTCGTCCACTTCCTCCACTTCGTCCACTTCCTCAACTTCGTCCACCTCCTCCACTTCCTCCATTTCCTCCACTTTCTCCACTTCGTCCACTTCGTCAACTTCGTCCGCTTCGTCCACCTCCTCCACTTCTTCAACTTCGTCCACTTCCTCCACTTCGTCCATTTCCTGCACTTCGTCAACTTCGTCCACTTCCTCCACCTCCTCCACTTCCTCCACTTCTTTCACTTCCTCCACTTCGTCCACTTCGTCCACTTCGTCAACTTCGTCCACTTCGTCAACTTAGTCCATTTCCTCCACTTCGTCCATTTCCTCCACTGACTCCGCTTCCTCCACTTACTCGCATTCCTCCACTTCGTCCACTTCATCATCTTCGTCAACTTCGTCCACTTCTTAAACTTTGTCCACTTCGTCAACTTCGTCCACTTCCTCCTCTCCGTCCACTTCCTCACTTCCTCCACTTCGTCAACGTCATCCACTTCCTCCACTTCCTCCACTTCCTCCACTTCGTCGACTTCCTGCAGTTGGTCCACTTACTCCACTTCCTCCACTTCGTCCACTTCGTCCACTTGGTCCACTTACTCCACTTCCTCCACTTCGTCAACTTCGTCCACTTCCTCCACTTCGTCCACTTCGTCCACTTCGTCCACTTCGTCCACTTCGTCCACTTCGTCCACTTCGTCCACTTCGTCCAGTTCGTCCACTTCGTCCACTTCGTCCACTTCGTCCACTTCGTCCACTTCGTCTACTTAGTCCACTTCCTCCACTTCGTCAACTTCGTCCACTTCGTCCACTTCCCCCACTTCCTCCACTTCTTCAAGTTCGTCCACTTCCTCCACTACCTCCACTTCCTACATTTCCTGCATTTCGTCAACTTGGTCCACTTCGTCCACTTCGTACACTTAATCTGCTTCGTCCACCTCCTCCACTTCTTCAACTTCGTCCATTTCCTCCACTCCATCCACTTCCTCCATTTCCTCCATTTCCTGCATTTCGTTAACTTCTTCCACTTTGTCCACTTCGTCAACTTCGTCCACTTCGTCCACTTCTTTCACTTCCTCAACTTCGTCCACTTCCTCCACTTCTTTCACTTCCTCCACTTCGTCGACTTCGTCCACTTCGTCAACTTAGTCCATTTCCTCCACTTCGTCCATTTCCTCCACTGACTCCGCTTCCTCCACTTACTCGCATTCCTCCACTTCGTCCACTTCATCATCTTCGTCAACTTCGTCCACTTCTTAAACTTTGTCCACTTCGTCAACTTCGTCCACTTCCTCCTCTCCGTCCACTTCCGCACTTCCTCCACTTGCTCCACTTCGTCAACGTCGTCCACTTCCTCCACTTCGTCCACTTCCTCCACTTCGTCCACTTCCTGCAGTTGGTCCACTTACTCCACTTCCTCCACTTCGTCCACTTCGTCCACTTGGTCCACTTACTCCACTTCCTCCACTTCGTCAACTTCGTCCACTTCCTCCACTTCGTCCACTTCGTCCACTTCGTCTACTTAGTCCACTTCCTCCACTTCGTCAACTTCGTCCACTTCGTCCACTTCCTCCACTTCCTCCACTTCTTCAAGTTCGTCCACTTCCTCCACTACCTCCACTTCCTACATTTCCTGCATTTCGTCAACTTCGTCCACTTCGTACACTTAATCTGCTTCGTCCACCTCCTCCACTTCTTCAACTTCATCCATTTCCTCCACTCCATCCACTTCCTCCATTTCCTCCATTTCCTACATTTCGTTAACTTCTTCCACTTTGTCCACTTCGTCAACTTCGTCCACTTCGTCCACTTCGTCCACTTCCTCCACTTCCTCCACTTCTTTCACTTCCTCAACTTCGTCCACTTCCTCCACTTCTTTCACTTCGTCGACTTCGTCCACTTCGTCAACTTAGTCCATTTCCTCCACTTCATCCATTTCCTCCACTGACTCCGCTTCCTCCACTTACTCGCATTCCTCCACTTCATCATCTTCGTCAACTTCGTCCACTTCTTAAACTTTGTCCACTTCGTCAACTTCGTCCACTTCCTCCTCTCCGTCCACTTCCTCACTTCCTCCACTTCGTCAACGTCATCCACTTCCTCCACTTCCTCCACTTCGTCGACTTCCTGCAGTTGGTCCACTTACTCCACTTCCTCCACTTCGTCCACTTCGTCCACTTGGTCCACTTACTCCACTTCCTCCACTTCGTCAACTTCGTCCACTTCCTCCACTTCGTCCACTTCCTCCACTTCGTCCACTTCGTCCACTTCGTCCACTTCGTCCACTTCGTCCACTTCGTCCACTTCGTCCACTTCGTCCACTTCGTCCACTTCGTCCACTTCGTCCACTTCGTCCACTTCGTCCACTTCGTCCACTTCGTCTACTTAGTCCACTTCCTCCACTTCGTCAACTTCGTCCACTTCGTCCACTTCCTCCACTTCCTCCACTTCTTCAAGTTCGTCCACTTCCTCCACTACCTCCACTTCCTACATTTCCTGCATTTCGTCCACTTCGTCCACTTCGTCCACTTCGTCCACTTCGTACACTTAATCTGCTTCGTCCACCTCCTCCACTTCTTCAACTTCGTCCATTTCCTCCACTCCATCCACTTCCTCCATTTCCTCCATTTCCTGCATTTCGTTAACTTCTTCCACTTTGTCCACTTCGTCAACTTCGTCCACTTCGTCGACTTCGTCCACTTCGTCCACTTGCTCCACTTCCTCCACTTCGTCCACTTGCTCCACTTCCTCCACTTCCTCCACTTCCTACATTTCCTGCATTTCGTCAACTTCGTCGACCTTGTCCCCTTCGTCAACTTCCTCCACTTCCTCCACTTCGTCCACTTACTCCACTTTCTCCACTTCGTCAACTTCGTCCACTTCTTCAACTTCGTCCACTTCGTCCACTTCCTCCCCTTCCTCCATTTCCTGCATTTCGTCAACTTCGTCCACTTCCTCCACTTCTTCCACTTCGTCAACTTCCTCCACTTCGTCAACTTCGTCCAATTCGTCCACCTCCTTCACTTCTTCAACTTCGTCCACTTCCTCCACTTCGTCCACTTCCTTCTCTTTCTCCATTTCCTGCATTTCGTCAACTTCGTCGACTTCGTCCTATTCCTCCACTTCTTTCACCTCGTCCACCTAGTCCACCTCGTCAAGTTCGTCCACTTCTTCCATTTCGTCACCTTCGTCCACTTCGTCCACTTCGTCCACTTACTCCACTTCCTCCACTTCGTCAACTTCGCCCACTTCCTCCTCTTCCTCCACTTCTTCAACTTCGTCCACTTCCACCACTTCCTACATTTCCTGCATTTCGTCAACTTCGTCCACTTCGTCAACTTTGTTCGCTTTGTCCACCCCCCCCCCATTTCGTCAACTTCCTGCACTTCCTGCACTTCCTCCACTTCCTCCACTTCGTCCACTTCGTCAAGGTAGTCCATTTCCTCCACTTCGTCCACTTCTTCCACTTCTTCAACTTCATCATCTTCGTCCACTTCCTCCACCTCGTCCACTTCGTAATCTTCCTCCACTTCGTCAACTTCGTCCATTTCCTACACTTCGTCCACTTCGTAATCTTCCTCCACTTCTTCAACTTCGTCCACTTCTTCGACTTCTTCAACTTCGTCAACTTCGTCCACTTCGTCAACTTCGTCCATTTCATCCACTTCGTCCATTTCCTCCACTTACTCCACTTCCTCCACTTACTCGACTTCCTCCACTTCGTCCACTTCATCAACTTCGTCAACTTCGTCCACTTCTTAAACTTTGTGCACTTCGTCAACTTCCTCCACTTCTTCCACATCGTCATCTTCCTCCACTTCCTCCACTTTGTCCCCTTCGTCACCTTCGTCCACTTCCTCCACTTCGTCCACTTCCTCAACTTCGTCCACCTCCTCCACTTCCTCCATTTCCTCCACTTACTCCATTTCCTCCACTTACTCGACTTCCTCGACTTCCTCCACTTCGTCCACTTCTTAAACTTTGTCCACTTCGTCAACTTCCTCCACTTCCTCTTCTCCATGCACTTCCTCACTTCCTCTACTTCCTTCACTTCCTCCACTTCGTCCACTTCCTCGACTTCGTCCACTTGGTGCACTTACTCCACTTCCTCCACTTCGTCCACTTGGTGCACTTTCTCCACTTCGTCCACTTCGTCAACTTCCTACACTTCTTCCACATCGTCATCTTCCTCCACTTCGTCAACTTCGTCCACTTCGTCAACTTCGTCCACTTCCTCCACTTCGTCCACTTCCTCAACTTCGTCCACCTCCTCCACTTCCTCCATTTCCTCCACTTTCTCCACTTCGTCCACTTCGTCAACTTCGTCCGCTTCGTCCACCTCCTCCACTTCTTCAACTTCGTCCACTTCCTCCACTTCGTCCATTTCCTGCATTTCGTCAACTTCGTCCACTTCCTCCACCTCCTCCACTTCCTCCACTTCTTTCACTTCCTCCACTTCCTCCACTTCGTCCACTTCGTCCACTTCGTCCACTTTGTCCACTTCGTCCACTTCGTCCACTTCGTCCACTTCGTCAACTTCGTCCACTTCGTCAACTTAGTCCATTTCCTCCACTTCGTGCATTTCCTCCACTGACTCCGCTTCCTCCACTTACTCGCATTCCTCCACTTCGTCCACTTCATCATCTTCGTCAACTTCGTCCACTTCTTAAACTTTGTCCACTTCGTCAACTTCGTCCACTTCCTCCTCTCCGTCCACTTCCGCACTTCCTCCACTTGCTCCACTTCGTCAACGTCGTCCACTTCCTCCACTTCGTCCACTTCCTCCACTTCGTCCACTTCCTGCAGTTGGTCCACTTACTCCACTTCCTCCACTTCCTCCACTTCGTCCACTTGGTCCACTTACTCCACTTCCTCCACTTCGTCAACTTCGTCCACTTCCTCCACTTCGTCCACTTCGTCCACTTCGTCTACTTAGTCCACTTCCTCCACTTCGTCAACTTCGTCCACTTCGTCCACTTCCTCCACTTCCTCCACTTCTTCAAGTTCGTCCACTTCCTCCACTACCTCCACTTCCTACATTTCCTGCATTTCGTCAACTTCGTCCACTTCGTACACTTAATGTGCTTCGTCCACCTCCTCCACTTCTTCAACTTCATCCATTTCCTCCACTCCATCCACTTCCTCCATTTCCTCCACTTTCCTACATTTCGTTAACTTCTTCCACTTTGTCCACTTCGTCAACTTCGTCCACTTCCTCCACTTCCTCCACTTCCTCCACTTCTTTCACTTCCTCAACTTCGTCCACTTCCTCCACTTCTTTCACTTCGTCCACTTCGTCGACTTCGTCCACTTCGTCAACTTAGTCCATTTCCTCCACTTCATCCATTTCCTCCACTGACTCCGCTTCGTCCACTTACTCGCATTCCTCCACTTCGTCCACTTCATCATCTTCGTCAACTTCGTCCACTTCTTAAACTTTGTCCACTTCGTCAACTTCGTCCACTTCCTCCTCTCCGTCCACTTCCTCACTTCCTCCACTTCGTCAACGTCATCCACTTCCTCCACTTCGTCCACTTCCTCCACTTCGTCGACTTCCTGCAGTTGGTCCACTTCCTCCACTTCCTCCACTTCGTCCACTTCGTCCACTTGGTCCACTTACTCCACTTCCTCCACTTCGTCAACTTCGTCCACTTCGTCCACTTCGTCCACTTCGTCCACTTCGTCCACTTCGTCCACTTCGTCCACTTCGTCCACTTCGTCCACTTCGTCCACTTCGTCCACTTCGTCCACTTCGTCCACTTCGTCTACTTAGTCCACTTCCTCCACTTCGTCAACTTCGTCCACTTCGTCCACTTCCTCCACTTCCTCCACTTCTTCAAGTTCGTCCACTTCCTCCACTACCTCCACTTCCTACATTTCCTGCATTTCGTCAACTTGGTCCACTTCGTCCACTTCGTACACTTAATCTGCTTCGTCCACCTCCTCCACTTCTTCAACTTCGTCCATTTCCTCCACTCCATCCACTTCCTCCATTTCCTCCATTTCCTGCATTTCGTTAACTTCTTCCACTTTGTCCACTTCGTCAACTTCGTCCACTTCGTCAACTTCGTCCACTTCGTCCACTTCCTCCACTTCTTTCACTTCCTCAACTTCGTCCACTTCCTCCACTTCTTTCACTTCCTCCACTTCATCGACTTCGTCCACTTCGTCCACTTGCTCCACTTCCTCCACTTCGTCCACTTGCTCCACTTCCTCCACTTCCTCCACTTCCTACATTTCCTGCATTTCGTCAACTTCGTCCACCTTGTCCCCTTCTTCAACTTCCTCCACTTCCTCCACTTCGTCCACTTACTCCACTTTCTCCACTTCGTCAACTTCGTCCACTTCTTCAACTTCGTCCACTTCGTCCACTTCCTCCCCTTCCTCCATTTCCTGCATTTCGTCAACTTCGTTCACTTCCTCCACTTCTTCCACTTCGTCAACTTCCTCCACTTCGTCAACTTCGTCCAATTCGTCCACCTCCTTCACTTCTTCAACTTCGTCCACTTCCTCCACTTCGTCCACTTCCTTCTCTTCCTCCATTTCCTGCATTTCGTCAGTTTCGTCGACTTCGTCCTATTCCTCCACTTCTTTCACTTCCTCCACTTCGTCCACCTCGTCCACCTAGGCCACCTCGTCAAGTTCGTCCACTTCTTCCATTTAGTCACCTTCGTCCACTTCGTCCACTTCGTCCACTTCGTCCACTTACTCCACTTCCTCCACTTCGTCAACTTCGCCCACTTCCTCCTCTTCCTCCACTTCTTCAACTTCGTCCACTTCCACCACTTCCTACATTTCCTGCATTTCGTCAACTTCGTCCACTTCGTCAACTTTGTTCGCTTTGTCCACCCCCCCCCATTTCGTCAACTTCCTGCACTTCCTGCACTTCCTCCACTTCCTCCACTTCGTCCACTCCGTCAAGGTAGTCCATTTCCTCCACTTCGTCCACTTCTTCCACTTCTTCAACTTCATCATCTTCGTCCACTTCCTCCACCTCGTCCACTTCGTAATCTTCCTCCACTTCGTCAACTTCGTCCACTTCCTCCTCTCCGTCCACTTCCTCACTTCCTCCACTTCCTCCACTTCGTCAACGTCGTCCACTTCCTCCACTTCCTCCACTTCGTCCACTTCCTCCACTTCGTCCACTTCCTGCAGTTGGTCCACTTACTCCACTTCCTCCACTTCGTCAACTTCGTCCACTTGGTCCACTTACTCCACTTCCTCCACTTCGTCAACTTCGTCCACTTCCTCCACTTCGTCCACTTCGTCCACTTCGTCCAATTCGTCCACTTCGTCCACTTCGTCCACTTCGTCTACTTAGTCCACTTCCTCCACTTCGTCAACTTCGTCCACTTCGTCCACTTCCTCCACCTCCTCCACTTCTTCAAGTTCGTCCTCTTCCTCCACTACCTCCACTTCCTACATTTCCTGCATTTCGTCCACTTCGTCCACTTCGTCCACTTCGTCCACTTCGTACACTTAATCTGCTTCGTCCACCTCCTCCACTTCTTCAACTTCGTCCATTTCCTCCACTCCATCCACTTCCTCCATTTCCTCCATTTCCTGCATTTCGTTAACTTCTTCCACTTTGTCCACTTCGTCAACTTCGTCCACTTCGTCGACTTCGTCCACTTCGTCCACTTGCTCCACTTCCTCCACTTCGTCCACTTGCTCCACTTCCTCCACTTCCTCCACTTCCTACATTTCCTGCATTTCGTCAACTTCGTCGACCTTGTCCCCTTCGTCAACTTCCTCCACTTCCTCCACTTCGTCCACTTACTCCACTTTCTCCACTTCGTCAACTTCGTCCACTTCTTCAACTTCGTCCACTTCGTCCACTTCCTCCCCTTCCTCCATTTCCTGCATTTCGTCAACTTCGTCCACTTCCTCCACTTCTTCCACTTCGTCAACTTCCTCCACTTCGTCAACTTCGTCCAATTCGTCCACCTCCTTCACTTCTTCAACTTCGTCCACTTCCTCCACTTCGTCCACTTCCTTCTCTTCCTCCATTTCCTGCATTTCGTCAACTTCGTCGACTTCCTCCTATTCCTCCACTTCGTCCACCTCATCCACCTAGTCCACCTCGTCAAGTTCGTCCACTTCTTCCATTTCGTCAACTTCGTCCACTTCGTCCACTTACTCCACTTCCTCCACTTCGTCAACTTCGTCCACATCGTCCACTACGTCCACTTACTCCACTTCCTCCACTTCGTCAACTTCGTCCACTTCCTACACTTCGTCCACTTCCTCCACTTGTTCAACTTCGTCCACTTCCTCCACTTCCTACATTTCCTGCATTTCGTCAACTTCGTCCACTTCGTCCGCTTCGTCCACATCCTCCACTTCTTCAACTTCGTCCACTTCCTCCACTTCCTCCACTTCCTCCATTTCCTGCATTTCGTCAACTTCTTCCACTTCCTCCACTTCCTCCACTTCTTTCACTTCCTCCACTTCGTCTACTTCGTCCACTTCCTCCACTTCTTTCACTTCGTCCACTTCGTCCACTTAATCCATTTCCTCCACTTCGTCAACTTCGTCAACTTCGTCCACTTCGTCCACTTCCTCCACTTCGTCCACTTAATCCACTTCCTCCACTTCGTCAACTTCGTCCACTTCGTCCACTTCCTCCACTTCCTCCACTTCTTCAACTTCGTCCACTTCGTCCACTTCCTCCGCTTCCTCCATTTCCTGCATTTCGTCAACTTCGTCCACTTGGTCAACTTTGTCCACTTCCTCCACTTGCTCCACTTCTTCCACTTCCTCCACTTTCTCCACTTCGTCAACTTCGTCCACTTCGTCCAATTACGCCACTTTGTCCACTTCGTAAACTTTGTCCACTTCGTCCAATTCCTCAACCTCGTCCACTTCGTCCACTTCCTCCATTTAGTCCACTTCAACCACTTCGTCCACTTCGTCAACTTCGTCCACATCCTCACTTACTCCACTTCCTCCACTTCCTCCACTTCCTGCACTTCCTCCACTTCGTCAACTTCGTCCACTTCTTCACACTTCTTCAACTTCGTCATCTTCGTCCACTTCCTCCACTTCGTCCACTTCGTCCACTTCGTAATCCTCCTCCACTGCGTCCACTTCGTCAACTTCGTCCATTTCCTCCATTTCGTCCACTTCCTCCACTTCGTCCACTTCTTCGACTTCTTCAACTTCGTCAACTTCGTCCACTTCGTCCACTTTGTCAACTTCGTCCACTTCCTCCACTTCGTCCACTTCGTCAACGGCGTCCACTTCCTCCACTTCCTCCACTTCCTCCACTTCCTCCACTTCCTCAACTTCCTGCACTTCGTCCACTTCCTCCACTTCGTCAACTTCGTCCACTTCTTCCACCTCCTCCACTTCTTCAACTTCCTCCACTTCGTCCAATTCGTCGACTTCCTCCATTTCCTGAATTTCGTCAACCTCGTTCACTTCGCCCCACTTCGTCAACTTCGTCCACTTCCTCCACTTCCTCCAATTCCTCCACTTCTTTCACTTACTCCACTTCCTCCACTTCCTCCACCTCGTCCACTTCGTCCACTTGCTCCACTTAGTCCACTTCCTCCACTTCGTCAACTTCGTCCACTTCGTCCACTTCGTACACTTCCTCCATTTCCTCCACTTTCTCCACTTCGTCCACTTCGTCAACTTCGTCCGCTTTGTCCACCTCCTCCACTTCTTCAACTTCGTCCACTTCCTCCACTTCCTCCGTTTCCTGCATTTCGCCAACTTCGTCCACTTCCTCAACTTCCTCCTTTTCCTCCACTTCTTTCACTTACTCCACTTTTTCCACTTCGTCCACTTTGTCGACTTCGTCCACTTCATCAACTTCGTCCACTTCGTCAACTTCGTGCATTTCCTCCACTTCATCATCTTGGTCACCTTCGTCCACTTCTTAAACTTTGTCCACTTCGTCAACTTCCTCCACTTCGTCAACTTCATCCACTTCCTCCTCTCCGTCCACTTCCTCACTTCCTCCACTTCCTCCATTTCCTCCACTTCCTCCACTTCATCATCTTCGTCAACTTCGTCCACTTCCTCCTCTCCATCCACTTCCTCACTTCCTCCACTTCCTCCACTTCGTCCACTTCCTCCATTTCCTCCACTTTCTCCACTTCGTCCACTTCGTCCACTTCGTCATTTCGTCCGCTTCGTCCACCTCCTCCACTTCTTCAACTTCGTCCACTTCGTCCACTTCCTCCGTTTCCTACATTTCGTCAACTTCGTCCACTTCCTCAACTTCCTCCACTTCCTCCACTTCCTCCACTTCCTCCACTTCTTTCACTTCCTCCACTTCCTCCACTTCGTCCACTTTGTCGACTTCGTCCACTTCATCAACTTCGTCCACTTCGTCAACTTCGTGCATTTCCTCCACTTCGTCCATTTCCTCCACTTCATCATCTTGGTCACCTTCGTCCACTTCTTAAACTTTGTCCACTTCGTCAACTTCCTCCACTTCGTCAACTTCATCCACTTCCTCCTCTCCGTCCACTTCCTCACTCCTCCACTTCCTCCATTTCCTCCACTTCCTCCACTTCATCATCTTCGTCAACTTCGTCCACTTCCTCCTCTTCATCCACTTCCTCACTTCCTCCACTTCCTCCACTTCGTCCACTTCCTCCATTTCCTCCACTTTCTCCACTTCGTCCACTTCGTCATTTCGTCCGCTTCGTCCACCTCCTCCACTTCTTCAACTTCGTCCACTTCGTCCACGTCCTCCGTTTCCTACATTTCGTCAACTTCGTCCACTTCCTCAACTTCCTCCACTTCCTCCACTTCCTCCACTTCTTTCACTTCCTCCACTTCCTCCACTTCGTCCACTTTGTCGACTTCGTCCACTTCGTCAACTTCGTCCACTTCGTCAACTTCGTCCATTTCCTCCACTTCGTCCATTTTCTCCACTTACTCCACTTCCTCAACTTACTTGACTTCCTCCATTTCGTCCACTTCATCATCTTTGTCAACTTCGTCCACTTCTTAAACTTTGTCCAGTTCGTCAACTTCCTCCACTTCGTCAACTTCGTCCACTTCCTCCTCTCCGTCCACTTCCTCACTTCCTCCACTTCCTCCACTTTCTCCACTTCGTCAACTTCGTCCACTTCGTCCACTTCCTGCACTTGGTCCACTTATTCCACTTCCTCCACTTCCTCCACTTGGTCCACTTACTCCACTTCCTCCACTTCGTGAACTTCGTCCACTTCGTGAACTTCGTCCACTTCGTGAACTTCGTCCACTTCGTCCACTTCGTCCACTTCGTCCACTTCGTCCACTTCGTCCACTTCGTCTTCTTAGTCCACATCCTCCACTTCCTCAACTTCGTCCACTTCCTCCACGTCTTCAAGTTCGTCCACTTCCTCCACTTCCTCCACTTCCTATATTTCCTGCATTTCGTCAACTTCGTCCACATCGTCCACTTCGTCTGCTTCGTCCACCTCCTCCACTTCTTCAACTTCGTCCACTTCCTCCACTCCGTCTACTTCGTCAAGGTAGTCCACTTCCTCCACTTTGTCCACACCCTCTACTTCCTTCAACTTCATCCACTTCCTCCACTTCGTCCACGTTGTCCACCTCCTCCAGTTCCTCCACTTCCTCCACTTCTTTCACTTCCTCGACTTCCTCCACTTCGTCCACTTTGTCCACTTCGTCCACTTCGTCAACTTCGTCCATTTCCTCCACTTCGTCCATTTCCTCCACTTACTCCATTTCCTCCACTTACTCGACTTGCTCGACTTCCTCCACTTCGTCAACTTCCTCCACTTCCTCTTCTCCATGCACTTCCTCACTTCCTCTATTTCCTTCACTTCCTCCACTTCCTCCACTTCGTCCACTTCCTCGACTTCGTCCACTTGGTGCACTTACTCCACTTCCTCCACTTCGTCCACTTCGTCCACTTGGTGCACTTACTCCACTTCCTCCACTTCGTCCACTTCGTCCACTTGGTGCACTTTCTGCACTTTGTCAACTTCGTCCACTTCGTCCACTTCGTCCACTTACTCCACTTCCTCCACTTCGTCAACTTCGCCCACTTCCTCCTCTTCCTCCACTTCTTCAACTTCGTCCACTTCCACCACTTCCTACATTTCCTGCATTTCGTCAACTTCGTCCACTTCGTCCACTTCGTCAACTTTGTCCGCTTCGTCCACCCCCCCACTTCGTCAACTATGTCCACTTTGTCCACTTCATCCACTTCCTCCACTTCCTCCACTTCGTCCACTTCGTCAACTTCATCCACTTCCTCCTCTCCGTCCACTTCCTCACTCCTCCACTTCCTCCATTTCCTCCACTTCCTCCACTTCATCATCTTCGTCAACTTCGTCCACTTCCTCCTCTTCATCCACTTCCTCACTTCCTCCACTTCCTCCACTTCGTCCACTTCCTCCATTTCCTCCACTTTCTCCACTTCGTCCACTTCGTCATTTCGTCCGCTTCGTCCACCTCCTCCACTTCTTCAACTTCGTCCACTTCGTCCACTTCCTCCGTTTCCTACATTTCGTCAACTTCGTCCACTTCCTCAACTTCCTCCACTTCCTCCACTTCCTCCACTTCTTTCACTTCCTCCACTTCGTCCACTTTGTCGACTTCGTCCACTTCGTCAACTTCGTCCACTTCGTCAACTTCGTCCATTTCCTCCACTTCGTCCATTTTCTCCACTTACTCCACTTCCTCCACTTACTTGACTTCCTCCATTTCGTCCACTTCATCATCTTTGTCAACTTCGTCCACTTCTTAAACTTTGTCCAGTTCGTCAACTTCCTCCACTTCGTCAACTTCGTCCACTTCCTCCTCTCCGTCCACTTCCTCACTTCCTCCACTTCCTCCACTTTCTCCACTTCGTCAACTTCGTCCACTTAGTCCATTCCTGCACTTGGTCCACTTATTCCAACTTCCTCCACTTCCTCCACTTGGTCCACTTACTCACTTCCTCCACTTCGTGAACTTCGTCCACTTCGTGAACTTCGTCCACTTCGTGAACTTCGTCCACTTCGTCCACTTCGTCCACTTCGTCCACTTCGTCCACTTCGTCTTCTTAGTCCACATCCTCCACTTCCTCAACTTCGCACTTCCTCCACGTCTTAAGTTCGTCCACTTCCTCCACTTCCTCCACCCTATATTTCCCGCATTTTCGTCAACTTCGTCCACATCGTCCACTTCGTCTGCTCGTCCACCTCCTCCACTTCTTCAATTCTCCACTTCCTCCACTCGTCTACTTCGTCAAGGTAGTCCACTTCCTCCACTTTGTCCACACCCTCTACTTCCTTCAACTTCATCCACTTCCTCACTTCGTCCACGTTGTCCACCTCCTCCAGTTCCTCCACTTCCTCCACTTCTTCACTTCCTCGACTTCCTCCACTTCGTCCACTTTGTCCACTTCCTCCACTTCGTCAACTTCGTCCATTTCCTCCACTTCGTCCATTTCCCACTTACTCCATTTCCTCCACTTACTCGACTTGCTCGACTTCCTCCACTTCGTCAACTTCCTCCACTTCCTCTTCTCCATGCACTTCCTCACTTCCTCATTTCCTTCACTTCCTCCACTTCCTCCACTTCGTCCACTTCCTCGACTTCGCCCACTTGGTGCACTTACTCCACGTCCTCC
>NC_142170.1:39021385-39068885 GCF_029865625.1 Vigna umbellata
AGAGGAAAATACCTTTCATACTTGGAAGGCCGTTTATGAAAACGGCTAGGGCTATCATTGATGTGAATGAAGGTATAAGTGGTTCTCCAAGACAGAGAGGAGAGAGTGGTGTGGGGGATGTGTTCAAAGATGAGATACAAGCAAAGGAGGAGAAGCCAGTTATAAAGCTGCATTTCGAGGATGCACCCAATAACTAGAGGTAAAAATAAAAATCTTAAGGTTTCTGATAACCATGTTTGTATTTTCAGGCACCAAGTAGGTAGAGAGAGGGAAAAGGAGAAGAAGTTCCTAGAGACTGGAAAAAATAAGACTCCAACTTGGCACACCTGTAGACTCAAGAACAAAGTTGTGGGTTATTAAAGCTTTAAAGAGAAGGAGGATGATAGAGATAGAGTCTCCATATTCTAGAGAATCTTAAGACAGTCCAAAGGCAGCAGTTGAGAAAGTTGGTGAAAGGTTGGTGGAAGGACTACGTCAACTATAAAGAAGATGGAACGTGAGCTTTAACAGGGTCAAGCTAGTGACGTTTAACAGAAGCGCTTGCTGGGAGGCAAACCCAATGGATTTACAAAACTTTTGATTTGGTTTTGTAATTTATAATTTGTGAAACATTATCTGGACATTATTTGTTTGGATCTAGCATCTACTGAAGGATGCTAGGTGATTAAGTATCTTTGAAGGATACTAAGTTTGAACAACTACTGATGGGTGTTGGTGAGAGATTTTGCACTATGAGGGGTGCTGGTAAGTTTGAAACACCTACTGATGGGTGTTGGTGGATTTTGGGTCAGGCTCGTGACGTTTAAACAAGCGCTACCTGGGGAATTAAACAATGATGATTTGAATGTTGAATTCCTAAAATATATGAGAGTGGATGAGATGAAATTGACCCCCAACAACATATTCATTCATATATTCCATTGAAAGTGTTTATCTTTTGTCTTTGTCATTGATCAATTCATGCATACATATTTAATTTTCGTCTTTGCATATTAAACTTCAATTATTGTGTTCTTAAGTTTTAGCTAATCAACAAATCACATAACTAAACTAGGCCGTGAGTCCTTTGGGAGAACGATACTTGGTCTTACCAAGTTTATTACTTGAAACGATTCGGTCATACTTGCCGATTGTGAAACAAGTTTGTGACATCATATTTTGGTGCTTACAAATTTGTCCATCAATTATTCGTGGGTTATGGATAGTAAATGGATAACCTGTATAATGTATATCTATGATGTTATATATATATATATATATATATATATATATATATATATATATATATATATATATGATCTGCTAACTTATGTAATTTCTTAAAGTGTACAAAATTTTAGTTGAAAAAAAATTTTCATTCACAAAAAAATACATACTTTAAACATAGGAGTATTTTAATAATTTTTTAATTTTAATTTAAAAAAATAAAAAATAAATCATAAATTATTCAGATACCTTTAACCTTAAAACTTAGAATCCATAATATATGAGGGTATTTTTGTCAACTTAAATTTGGTACACTTTAAAAGGTTACATATATTAGAAAACCCATATATATATATATATATATATATATATATATATATATATATATATATATATATATAAGTTGAACAGAAAATCACCAGATACATATAAACAATACCGAACACCCTGTGAATGTTGGTGACCGAACGGTCTCTCACTACCTAAAGAACAGAACCGAACGTCTATAACAGACAAGACCTAACAATTGACCGAGTACTGGCAAAGGCCGACTACTAGAGAAAGTATAACACTATATTAAAGTGGAGTACTAAAACTAGGTTGAATACCAAGACTAAACTGAATGGTAGTATAAGACCGAACGCTAACTCTAGCATAATTGCTAGTCTAAGACCGAGCGCTAGTACGAGACTGAGCACTACCAAGAAACCACCCACGCACCTAAGACCGAACGGTCATGAACGGGTAAGACTAAAGAGACCAAACCCAGTTAATGACAGAGTACCTGAAAATGGCCGAGCGGCCAATCAGCATATGACTGAGCGGGCCGATCGCTATGACTACTTAATACTAGTGTATGACCAAACGCTAGTATAAGACCTAATCGTTAATGTATGACCGAATGCTATATTCAGTCAAATACTACTAAAACCGAACGCTAATACATAGTACTACTAATAACGAACGCTAAACGTAGTACGACTAACAACGAACGATAATACCAACCCGAAGACTGCCGAGGTCGCAAACGAGTACTTTTAAAACTGCACATCAATACTAAACCGAAAAACACTAAGCCAGAATATCACTACGAAACTGAATACCGCTAAGCCCGATTACCTGACCTGATCGAGCGTTCAACAATGAGCGCTCGACTTTCTACATAATTCTACAGAACTTCTGCATAATGAAATACACACTAGAATTTACCAAAACTGAAAATTTTTCAACCCAGAATATTCCTTCCAAGATAGATATAATCTACAACTCAACAATCACAACATTTAACATGTAAACATCACACACCAACAATGTCAAATACCAAATCATTCAATTTTACACACATGCATAATCATCAAACAACATTTTCATACATAGTAAATCATAATTAAATTAACTAGCTTCCCTTACCTCTTAACTAGATTGAAAGCTCACAGTTGCAAAAACTCGCTCACCACTAGAAATCCTAGAAATATATGGTTCACCGATTTATGAAAATAAACCAACCACAAGACCATAAATGTGATCAGAATTTAAGAGAAGAAGATGATAAACACATGCAATCAGAAACTTGGCTTGCATGTGCCAGAAAACATAATTTCTATGAAGTAGAAGAACTTACCAGCTCAAACAACCACTTGATCGGTTCGAAAGAAAGTTCTTGACACTAAGAAAGATCAATCACGGCTTGATTGATGATCAGATGAACAAAAAGTAAGAATTTCTAGAGAGAATTTAGAGAGAAGGAGGAGAAAAGAGGATTTCAGAAAGTTGGAGAAGAGATAGTGCACGCAGAAAGTGGAACGTTATTTGAAATTTTCATTTAAATTCTACCGTCAAAATCGAACAGTCCACTCTCTTGCAGACACCTGTCTTCCACTAACCTACTTAAATTTTCTGAGTTCTCACATTCTCCCCATCAACAAAAATTTTCGTCCTCGAAAATTATGTTTACCATAGAACAGATGAGAGAACAATTCCCTCATGACATTTTCAAATTTCCAGGTAGAGGTACCTGTTCTCCTATCCCAAACAACCTTAACTAGACTGATGGATTTTCCTCTAAGTTACTTAGGTAGGCTCTTCACTAAGTTGATCGTCTACATCTCGACTGAATGATCATGTTGGAGTAAGGGTCGAATGGTGATGGGAAATAAGGAAATCGAATGATAATGCTTAAATAAAGGGGTCATAAGGCTAAAGGGAGGACCAAAAGGTAATGTTAATACCGAACGGTGTAAAGTTAATATTAGAGGGTCACAAGTCTGTTAGGAGAGAATGAAATCGTGGAAAAGTTTCTAAGTTGTTTAGGGAAGAGAGAGAATATAAATAATTGTTGAGTGGGTCGAAGAAAAGTATCAGATATTTTAGGTTTAGGGTAAAGACTGGACCTCTTGCACAATGGAAGAAACGAGGTTGATGACAAATTTATGAACACCGAAATACGGCGCCAAAAACTTGTTTAACCCTCGGCAAGTGTGACCAAATCGTATCAAGTAATAAACTCGGTAAGACCAAGTATCTTTCTCCGAAAGGACTCACGGCCTAGTTAGTTATATGATTTCTTGATTATTTAAGACTTGAGAACAAATTGTTATAAGTTTCAAATGCAAAAGACAAAAAGTAAACATGTATGCATGTGATGATCAATGGGAAAGAAGAACACAAACACTGAACGAATTATATGGATGAGTATGTGATGAGTGCATATTTATGCCCACATTTATGCTTTAAAATTCAAACTTTTGATAGAATAATTGTGCTTAAATGATTGATTTTAAGTGAATTTGTGATGATTGGAATTGTTGGGTTTGGGAATTAAAGAGACGTAAAAAGTGAGTTTTAGTGCATAAATTATTCTTGGATGTTCTTACGTTTATTTGTGCAGCTGAAATTATAAGTTATGTTGGTCCAAATGGCAATTCAAGGCCCAAAATCAGATTTTATTTGGAAAATAATGTACAGATGGGCCAAACAGGCAACTTTTACCCTTACACCTCCCAATTTCCTTACATACACCCCTTTTCTCTTAAACAGGCCCAATACTAAGCCAAACAGTAACCCTATTCTAAATACACCTCCTAAATTTTCCTACCCATACCCCTCCTAAGCTAGACTCCACCAGATCATGCCACGTGTCCAAATCCTCCCCACACATATCTAGCCAACCATGTGACGCCACGTCAGCCCTAACCCATGAGCATCATCTTCCACCTTCTCCACAGAAACCCTAGCCACCAATGTCGTCAGCCGTCGTTCCGCTTCCGCCGCTCCCGCCAATGCCGCAAGTCGCTGCCACGGCCAGAACATCATCTCCTTCCTTTCTCACTGGCGCATCAACGGACCACCACGGTGCCTCAACCAAAACGCCGCGACATCACCGTGAAACCGCGAGCCGCCTCTCCATCCGCGCCGCCACCATCTCCAACCTTGCCGTCAACCTCCACCGCGACCATCGCCACACAAAGTCGCGCATCTCCTCCATTGACGCAAGCTCTGCACCGCATCATCCGCAACCTCCGTTCATCTTCTCCGTTCTCGGAACCCAATCGCGATTCTGTCATGGATGTCGCGTCGCTGGTCATCACTCCGCCACCATCTTCATCATGCAAAGCTCCTCTGAAATCATCACCATCACGCCGCTGCAAAATGCCACCCAAAGCCGCCACCACTTCGCGATCCTCGCCACTGCAGAATGCCACCCAAAGCCGCCACCACTTCGCGATCCTCGCCGCTGCCATGACCGCAACCACGCCGCAAGAACGCCACCTTCCTTCTCCTTCGCGCAAGGGTTTTAAGCCGCCGCAACATTCATCGTCATCGCGCCTCTGTGAGTTCTTCCCGCCATCAACCACCTTCTTCCACGGCCAATAACCACATGTCACACTGCCATCAAACCCAGCATAGTCACCGTCAACCATGGCAGCACGTCAAACCAAACCTGCACTCAGAAAAACCAGAAACAGTAGGAACCCCAAATCAACCCCAAGCGTCTACGTCGTTCAACCTCAACCAGTCGCGACATCTTTTCCTTCTTCGAATCAATGCAAAACCTGCAAGGAAATCACATAAAAGAACCAAGCTGAGCTTCCAATTTGTCAAGTAGCGCCGTAATAGGGAAGAAGAGTTTGCGCTGATATCGGAACCCTCTCGCATCTTCGCTCGTGACAGCGCAGGCAGAGGCGGAGGGGGAAGCCCTTTCCCCAATTCTGAACCCTAATTTTGGGTAGGGAGGAGCCTGACACGTGTCAAGCTCCCATTGGGCGCGTCCACCTCTAGTCAAAGCTAGTCAATAAGCCTTCTCTGGTCAAAGTCTGGTCAACTGAGGGGCTTTCTTGCAATTTGAACAATTAAAAAGGGGGTTAAAGTGCAGATAGAGGAAATTTCAGGGCATTTGTGTAATTTTAAAAAGTCAGGAAAGATAAAAAAATAAAATTCAGTTGTTGAATTAATTTAAATTGGGAATATCAACAGAAAATATCTTCCAAATAATGTTATAATTATTTAAATCTTTTAGTTATTTGGAAGATATAAGATAAAAGATTCTATCAACTGATATTCAGAGTCTGATGGACAAATTTATGAACACCAAAATATGATGTCACAAACTTGTTTTCAATCGGCAAGTATGACCGAATCGTTCAAGTAATAAACTTGGTAAGACCAAGTATCGTTCTTCCCAAAGGACTCACGGCCTAGTTTAGTTGTGTGGTTTATTGATTAGCTAAGACTTAAAGACGAAATATTTGGATTTTAATATGCAAAAGACGAAAATTAAATATGTATGCATGAATGTTTTGATCAATGGCAAAAAGCAAAAGATAAACACTTTCAATGAAATATATGTATGAATATGTTGTTGGGGGTCAATTTCGTCTTATCCACTCTCATATATTTTAGGAATTCAACATTCAAATCATCATTGTTAATGCCACTCTCTAAAGTACCTTTCAAGAAGGCTTCTCCCTAATCACGAGTTCATACAATTCCTAGCATTCCTAATAATTAGGTCATAAGTACAGGAGCTTAACGACAACCAATATAATATTGGGAGAAATTCCCCGGATCTAGACTTCCCCGTACGCGCCCGTATCGACAAAACCAATAATCATGCATCGAATGAGTTAAACAATGCAAGCATTAAGCAAAGAGGAAAAACCCTAACTAATGATGAAAGAAAGCATAGATCTTAAATGAAAGATGTAAAAACAAATTCCATATATGAGAGCTTCAAAAGATTACATTGATTCCCCAACAAACATACAAGGTTTAGTTCACCATATTCATGGTGAACCTAGATGAATAACAATGAAAGAATGAAAGATAAAACCCTAAAAAGGTGAAGAGGAAGCCTCAGCATCCAAGATCCTCCTTCAAAGGGGTGGAAGAGAGAGTGTTTGCTTCGTTCCAGCCAAAGATACCTAACCCTAGGAAACCCTAAAGCTTATATATTATTCGTAAATTACAGAAAATTAGGTCCAAGCCCATAAAAGTGCCGCTCAGTGGTAAAGTACCGCTCAGCGGTAAGTGCGTGAGTCGTTTCTTCCCCTCAGCGGCCATTTTGCCCCTTAGCGGACCTCCCGTGAGCTCCTCAGTGCCGCTCAGCGGTAAACTGCCGCTGAGCGGTGACTTCGGCTTCTCCTTTTGCACTTTTTGATGTCTTTTCTGATTTCATCTCTCTCCTTCTTCACTTCTTTCACTAAATTCACCTTAAAACCTGCACAAAAACACTGAAATCAAGCATAAACCTATCCAGCTCTCTTATTTATGAAAATATGAAGAAAAGCATGATTTCAAGCTAGTTTCTAAGTGTAAAGGTTGCTTTTAGTGTCAATTTTAATCATGAAAATAACAGTTTTTCAACTGTTATCACAACCCCAAACTTAGAACTTTGCTTGTCCTCAAGCAAACAAGATGTAACTCACTCTTCAACCTATTCATATGATGGTTCACTCATTCGAAAATCCTCTTTTTAGATAAGTAAAAACTTCAATCAAACTTATGACCAAGAGTTCCATCAAGATGTGCACATGCTTTAGTGTTTCACAAAGTCAGTTAATACCCAACAAATGCTCTTTTTCATGAATGACCAATCAATTAAGCATGGATGTTCATGTGCTAATGGAATATTTCCTCACTAGGTAAAGTATTTCACTCAACACACAAGTGTATAAAAGGTGATCACTCATTCACTCTACTATCACAATGTCACATGAATCAACTTTGCCTTTCATTTTACCACAATCAAAAACATTCACAAACATGCATCATCACAAGGACTTTTCAATGGCTTATAATGTGGTTGGGCTAAAAGAAAATTGGTTTTTCTGGATCGCAAAATCCTTGAATTAAGAGAATCATAACACACAATTATTCTTATTTTTCCCAACTTGCCTTTGCATTTGCATTGAGCTTTACTTCTTTTTCTTTTCTTTTCTTTTTCTTTGCCTATACTTCCTTTTTGGCTCTTAGCTCAATGCTTTTCCTTTTTCATGTTTTCCCAACAACCCCAAACTTGAACATTTAACAATACCACACAAGATCTTCTACTTAACTCAAGGTAAAGATTTTCAATCAAGGGTTTCAGTGTATGTTCAAGGCTAAGGGTTCAAAGGATAGAACAATAAGTGTTCTCTTTTAGTGGGCTAACTTTATGAATTTGGCCAATAAAAAGGGTTCCAACAAACGGCCTTGATCATATGATGCAAAACAAGCAATTGATTCAATCATAGAAAACCTGGGCAAAGTCATTCATGCTTTCAGAGTAATAGCATTCAAACATAACAACTCTGGAGCTCAAAACCTCACATATAAGCTCATTCACATTTGACATACACATCCTGCTTAATTTCACAATCACAATCATAATATCATGCATTTGTTCACAAAGTTTGTGAATCACCTGTATAAGCATTTTAATGTGCACATCATCTCAAGATCAATCAATCAATAAGCATCATTCAGCATTACTTATCACACAATCACAGTTAATAGCAAACCATCATAACAAACCAGGTGTTCAATAGAGTACATCAAACCCTAATCTAAAGACAAAAACAAATAAGTTCAGAAAACTTAAATCACAAAAGCATAATCATATGATAGCATTTATCAGTAAATGCTATCTCAGCTCCTCATCAGTCTGAGCTATCCTCTGTATCTTCTTCTTCTTCCTCATCTTCATCATCTTCAAATGCATCATCATCATCAGCTTCATCTTCTTCCATCTCTCTAGCTGAAGCTTCAGCTGCTCCAGCTCCTCCAGCTCCTCCTCCATGCACTGGTTCCTCTGGCCAAGCTACCACATTATGGAATTCATCCATAGTCCACCTGTGGGCTGGAGGTGTATCATACATCCCCACAATCATCTCAGCAGTGGCCACCTGCCCTCTGTGAATGGACTGCAACTGAGCACCTATAAGAGACATATACATGTCCCTCATCTGGAATGGTTCTGCTTCATGTGTCTCAGCAGATGTCTGGCTCTGTGTTGGCCCTCTCTCTCTACGAGCACGGCGTGGTGGAACTGGCTGAGCTGCTTCCTCACCTCCACAGTACTGCCTGTAATAAGCCTCATCAATAGCTTTTCTTGGCCTCTCAAATGGTGGAGCAGAAGTGTCCACCCCAGCTATCTTGCAAAGGTGCGTGATCAAAGAGGGATGTCCTAGTGGTGCTTTGTTGTTTGAGGTATTGGCGCACATACTAATCTCATCAGCTATCACCTGCCCAATATTAACATTCAAGTTTCTGATAGCACGGTAAATGAATAGTGCCCTGCTGAGAGTAATATCTGACACATGTGAACATGGCTGAATGTTGGCATGAGAAAACGCCATCCAATACTTTGCAAGAGGAGTCAAATCCGTCCTCCTAATGTTAACCACTGAGCCAGATCGATTCCTTTGGAAGTGTCCTCCAGGTATACACAGTACTCTCTCCACATCCTCATAATCAGCACCTTCCTCCATGCAAAGAGCAAACTGGCACTGCTCACCAGCCCATACAGTGTCCAGGAAGTTATTAATAGAATCAGGATCATACCCGATAGCATGGCCTCTGACATAGCCCAAATAATTCTCAGCTGGATAATCACCAATCTTCTTAGCATTAGTGTAAAATTCCTTTACCACAGCTATGTTGGCAGGTGCAGGATAAGTGGCTAGCTTTCCCCAGTCATTCCCTAACACTTGCTCTCCAAATTGAGGAGCAAAGTTAGGTATCATTCCAACCTTTCTCTCCATCAGAAGCCTCCTGTCCTGAACCACCCTAAAGTGCTTCTCATGTTTTCTAGACAGGAACCTGCTAGAGTGGGGTTGCTCTGGTTCCTTTTCCTTTCTCTTGGTTGCCATGGTTTTCAATCTTTTTCCTGAAGAGGATGTCATTCCTACATTCAAACACAAATACAAAACCACAGAACATGATGTTAATCATTAGTAAGACACAGAACACAACTCCTTTCGAAGCTAAACCACCGCTGAGGGCCAGAATTTCCCCTCAGCGCCACCAGTGCAACAGTCCAGATCACAAAAAACCAAAAAAACCAAATCCGGCAGAGTGCCGCTCAGCGGTAGTTTACCCCTCAGCGGTAACTCTGCAGATTTTTGAAAATCTTGTTTTAAAGCTGTCCTAATGATAACAGTTGAAAAACTGTTATTTTCATGCTTAAAAGTGATACTAAAAGCAACCTTTAGACTTAGAAACTAGCTTGAAATCATGCATTTTGTTTATATTTTCAGAAATAAGAGAGCTGGACAGGTTTATGCTTGATTTGAGTGTTTTTGTGCAGGTTTTGAGGTGAATTTGGTGAAAGAAGTGAAGAATGAGAGAGAGGACATTAGAAAAGACAAGAAAGAGTGCAAAAAGAGAAGTCGAAGGCACCGCTCAGCGGCAAACTACCGTTGAGCGGCACTCAAGAGGTGGCGTTGGAACCGCTGAGGGGCAAATGGCCGCTGAGGGGAGGAAAGAAGACGCGTAACCACCGCTGAGCGGTAAATGGCGCTGAGCGGCACTTTTTGGGCTTGGGCTTTTGTAATCTTTTGTAAATCTAGATTAGTAAATAAGGGCTTGCACGTCCTTTAGTTAAAGATCTTTGGCAGAAACGAGGCAAACACTCTCTCTTTCACCCCTTTGAAGGAGGATCTTGGATGCTCAGGCTACCTCTTCCACTTTATTGGGTTTATTCTTTCATACTTTCATTGTTATTCATCTAGGTTCACCATGAATATGGTGAACTAAACCTTGTATGTTTGTTGGGGAATCAATGTAATCTCTTGAAGCTCTCATATATGGAATCTGTTGAGTACATCTTTGAATTAAGACATATGCTTTCTTTCATCATTAGTTAGGGTTTTTCCTCTTTGCTCAATGCTTGCATTGTTTAACTCATTCTAATGTATGATTATTGGTTTTGTCGATACGGACACGTACGGGGAAGTCTAGATCCGGGGAATTTCTCCCAATATTATACCGACAATATTCTATTGGTTGCCTTTAAGCTCCTGCACTCATGAACTAATCATTAGGAATGCTAGGAATTGTATGAACTATTTGATTAGGGAGAAGCCATCTAGAATGGTACATTAGAGAGTGGCATTAACAATGATGATTTGAATGTTGAATTCCTAAAATATATGAGAGTGGATGAGATGAAATTGACCCCCAACAACATATTCATTCATATATTCCATTGAAAGTGTTTATCTTTTGTCTTTGCCATTGATCAAAATTCATGCATACATGTTTATTTTCTGTCTTGCATTTTAAACTCAAATATTTCGTTTGTAAGTCTTAGTTAATCAAGAAACCACATAACTAAACTAGGCCGTGAGTCCTTTGGGAAGAACGATACTTGGTCTTACCAAGTTTTATTACTTGAACGATTCGGTCATACTTGCCGATTGTGAAACAAGTTTGTGACATCATATTTTGGTGCTTACAAATTTGTCCATCAAGTTTTTGGCGCCGTTGCCGGGGACTCGTGGTTTAACTGGTTAATTTGTGTGATTATTGATTATCTTTGACTTATTTTTTTTATTTTTTAATTTAAATTTCGAATTTTTATTTTATCTTATTTTATTTTTCTGTTTATATTTTTCAGTTTGTATTTTATTTGATTTTATTTTTATTTTTTTGTTTTTTTTGTTTTCTGTTTTTCTGTTTTCTGTTTTTATTTTCTGTTTTTTATTTGATTTTATTTTATCTTTTTAGATTAGATTTTATTTTATTTTGTTAGATTTTATCTTTTTATCTTTTTAGATTAGATTTTATTTTATTTTATTCTATCTTTTAGGTTAGGTTAGATTTTATTTTATTTGATTAGATTAGATTAGATTTTTTTTTTAGGTTAGATTTTATTTTTATCTTTTAGATTAGATTTTATTTTAGATTAGGTTTTATTTCATTCTATCTTCTAAATCTTCTATCTTCTAAATCTTTTTATCTTTTGAATCTCTATCTTCTCCTATATCTTTTTGCGCTAACAATTGTTTTTAGGGTTTTGTGCCTAATGTCTGCAGAATGCAATTTGGTCAAGAGTTTAACTATAGGGGCACTCAATTCTACCAAAGTAATCTCAACCAATGGTGGGAACCTCACTCAAGCATGGATCAAAGCCAATTTTGGCAAGCTGCTGGACAATTTGAGAACCAACCACAACAACAATGGCAGCAACAACCCTTTCTATCAGGAAGTTTGGATAGGTTGGAGGACACCCTTCAACGATTTTTGAAAAATTCCGACTCTACTCAGAAAAGCATTGAAGAATCATGTAAAAGAATGGAGATGCAACTTCGTCACATTAGTCAGATATTAAATGATGATGTTAATACTGATGTTAACCTTAAGGAGGAAGGGCAAGTCATTATCACTGAAAGTGACAAGATTCTTGATGAGGAAAAATTAGAGGGAGATGAGGAAAGGGTAGAGAGAAAAGAGAAAGAAGAGTTGAGTGAGAAAGATAAAGATGAAGAAAAAGAAAAAGAATTGGTTGAGAGAGAAGAGAGAAAGAAAATTTGTGTGAAGATAAAGAAGTTGAGGAGAAAAAGAGAAAGGAAGAAAAAAATAAAAGAAGAGAAAAAGAGAAAATTTAGGGAGAGAAAAAGGAAGAAAAAGAAGATGAGAGGAAAGAAGAAGAAATCACATGAAAAATCACATCCTCATCTAAAGAAGAATCATAGGAAGGAAAAGAAATTTAAGTGCTTCATGGAAATCTTCAAGAAATTGGAGATTAAAGTTCCTATGATTGAGACACTGCAACAGGTTCCTGGTTTGATCAAATTTCTGAAGAAGTTCAGTAGGAAGAAGAAGAAAAAGAAGAAGGAACTTGAGCTTTACTGGGTCAAGCTAATGACATTAAAAGAGCGCTTGCTGGGAGGCAACCCAGTGAATTTAAAAACTTTTGATTTGGTTTTGTAATTTTTAATTTGTGAACATTAGTTTTGTAAATATTTTTGTTGGATCCAGCATCTACTGAAGGATGTTAGGTTTGTAACACCTACTGATGGGTGTTGGTGAGAAAATTTTGCACCTACTGATGGGTGCTGGTAAGTTGGAAACACCTACTGATGGGTGTTGGTGGAATTTGGGTCAGGCTCGTGACGTTAAACAAGCGCTACCTGGGAGGCAACCCAGTTGATTGATTATTTTTGTTTGTTTATTTTTAGGATTTGCATAAGCATTTTTAACATTGAATTGCAGGGAACCTATGAGGGGTATGCTAGGAAGGCACGTAGGTCAAGAAAAGAAGGAGAAGGGCACATCACGAAAGTGCCGCTGAGCGGCAATTACCGCTGAGCGGTACTATCGCAGATGGGCTTAAGTTCCCCTTAGCGGAACCCGAGCCCATTGGGGTATTTTTAAACCCTAAGTTGCGCGTTTTTATATTCTTTCAAGCTCTTCTCTGCATTAAGACTCCCACATATCTCCTCTTAGGTTTCCCACATCTTTTTACTCTTCCCTCTTTAGAAAATTTCTCTTCCACTCACTTTTACACTAGTGTGCTATCAAAGTTTGGGGTTGGAAGAGAGCATTCTGGTTTGGAAGCATTCTCATATCATCTAGCATCTCCACCCAAGTAAGTAAAATGCATTTTGTTGATTCTAGGGTTCTTGAAATTGACTGTGATTGTCAAAGCATGAATATTTAGGGGTTTTGATTTCTATGCATGATTTGATGATATATTTGATGTTTGAACCGATTAAACTGCTTGATTATGAACTGGAAAACTGAAAATTGCATTTGGGTGGAGTTAGGACAGTTTAAAAACGAGATTTGCAAAAATCTGTAGATCACCGCTGAGCGGCATTTACCGCTGAGCGGCACTCTGCCAGATTTGCTTTTTCTGGTTTGTTGCGTGTGGCACTGTGGCGCTGAGGGGAAATTCTGGCCCTCAGTGGTGGTTTAGCTTCAAAAGGAGTTTTGTTTTGTGTTTACTAATGATTAACATCATGTTCTGTGGTTTTGGATTTATGTTTGAATGCAGGAATGGCATCCTCTTTACGAAAGAGATTGAAAACCATGGCAACCAAGAGAAAGGAAAAGGAACCAGAGCAGCCCCATAATGGCAGGTTCCTCTCTAGGAAACATGAGAAGCACTTTAGGGTGGTTCAGGACAGGAGACTTCTAATGGAGAGAAAGGTTGGAATGATACCTAACTTTGCTCCTCAATTTGGAGAGCAAGTGTTAGGGAATGATTAGGGAAAGCTAGCCACTTATCCAGCACCTGCCAACATAGCTGTGGTGAAGGAATTCTACACCAATGCAAAGAAGATTGGTGATTATCCAGCTGAGAATTATTTGGGCTATGTTAGAGGCCATGCTATCAGGTATGATCCTGACTCCATCAATAACTTTCTGGATACTGTGTGGGCTGGTGAGCAATGCCAGTTTGCTCTTAGCATGGAGGAAGGTGCTGACTTTGAGGATGTTGAGAGAGTATTGTGCATACCTGGAGGACACTTCCAAAGGAATAGATCTGGCTCAGTGGTTAATATTAGGAGGACAGATTTGACTCCTCTTGCAAAGTATTGGATGGCATTTTCTCATGCCAACATTCAGCCATGTTCACATGTGTCAGATATTACTCTCAGCAGGGCACTCTTCATCTACTGTGCTATCAGAAATTTGAATGTTAATATTGGGCAGGTGATAGCTGATGAGATTAGTGTGTGTGCTAACACTTCAAACAACAAAGCACCACTGGGACATCCTTCTTTGATCACTCACCTTTGCAAGCTAGCTGGGGTGGACACTTCTGTTCCACCATTTGAGAGGCCAAGAAAAGCTATAGATGAGGCCTATTACAGACAGTACTGTGGAGGTGAGGAGGCAGCCCAGCCAGTGCCACCACGCCAGGCTCGTAGAGAGAGAAGGCCAGCACAGAGCAGGACTTCTGCTGATACTCATGAGGCAGAACCATTCCAGATGAGGGACATGTATATGTCTCTTATAGGTGCTCAGTTGCAGTCCATCCATAGAGGGCAGGTGGCCACGGCTGAGATGATAGTGGGGATGTATGATACCCCTCCAGCACACAGGTGGACTATGGATGAATTCCATAATGTGGTAGCTTGGCCAGAAGAACCATGGCATGGAGGAGCTGAAGCAGCTGAAGCTTCAGCCCGAGACATGGATGAAGATGAAGCTGAGGAGGAGGATGCATTTGATGAAGATGATGATGAAGATGAAGAGGAAGATACAGAGAGCTCGGACTGATGAGGAGCTGAGATAGCATTTACTGATGAATGCTATCATATGATTATGCTTTTGTGGTTTAAGTTTTCTGAACTTATTTGTTTTTGTTTTTAGATTAGGGTTTGATGTACTCTATTGAACACCTGGTTTGTTATGATGGTTTGCTATTAACTGTGATTGTGTGATAAGTAATGCTTGATGATGCTTATTGATTGATTGATGTTGAGATGATGTGCACATTAAAATGCTTATACAGGTGATTCACAAGCTTTGTGAACAAATGCATAATATCATGATTGTGATTGTGAAATTAAGCAGGATGTGCATGTCAAATGTGAATGAGCTTATATGTGAGGTTTTGAGCTCCAGAGTTATTATTGTTGAATGCTATTACTTTGAAAGCATGAATGATTTTGCCCAGGTTTTCTATGATTGAATCAATTGCTTGTTTTGCATCATATGATCAAGGCCGTGTTGTTGAAACCCATTTTATTGGCCAAATTCATAAAGTTAGCCTACTAAAAGAGAACACGTTGTGTTCTATCCTTTGAACCCTTAGCCTTAAACATACACTGAACACCCTTGATTGAAAATCTTTACCTTGAGTTAAGTAGAAGATCTTGTGTGGTATTGTTAAATGTTCAAGTTTGGGGTTATTGGGGAAACATGAAAAAGGAAAAGCATTGAGCTAAGAGCTAAAAGTAAAAATATGCAAAGAAAAAGCAAAGAAAAGAAAAAGAAGCAAAGCTCAATGCAAATGCAAAAAAAAAAAAAAAAAAAGGCAAAAGAAAGTTGGGAATGAATAAGAATAATTGTGTTGTTATGATTCTCTTAACTCAAGGATTTTGTGATCCAGAAAAACCAATTTTCTTGTTAGCCCAGCCACATTATAAGCCATTGAAAAGTCCTTGTGATGATGCATGCTTGTGAATGTATTTGATTGTGGTTAAATGAAAGGCAAAGTTGATTCATGTGACATTGTGATAGTGGAGTGAATGAGTGAAACACTTTACCTCTTATACACTTGTGTGTTGAGTGAAACACTTTACCTAGTGAGGAAATATTCCATAAGCACATGAACATCCATGCTTAATTGATTGATCATTCATGAAAAATAGCATTTGTTGGAACTTAAATGACTTTGTGAACACTAAAGCATGTGCACATCTTGAATTAACTCTTGGTCATAAGTTTGAGTGAAGTTATTACTTATCTTGAAAAGAGGATTTTGAATGAGTGAACCATCATATGAATTGGTTGGAGATGGAGTTACATTTTGTTTGCTTGAGGACAAGCAAAGTTCTAAGTTTGGGGTTGTGATAACAGTTGAAAAACTGTTATTTTCATGCTTAAAAGTGATACTAAAAGCAACCTTTAGACTTAGAAACTAGCTTGAAATCATGCATTTTGTTTATATTTTCAGAAATAAGAGAGCTGGACAGGTTTATGCTTGATTTGAGTGTTTTTGTGCAGGTTTTGAGGTGAATTTGGTGAAAGAAGTGAAGAATGAGAGAGAGGACATTAGAAAAGACAAGAAAGAGTGCAAAAAGAGAAGTCGAAGGCACCGCTCAGCGGCAAACTACCGCTGAGCGGCACTCAAGAGGTGGCGTTGGAACCGCTGAGGGGCAAATGGCCGCTGAGGGGAGGAAAGAAGACGCGTAACCACCGCTGAGCGGTAAATGGCGCTGAGCGGCACTTTTTGGGCTTGGGCTTTTGTAATCTTTTGTAACTCTAGATTAGTATATAAGGGCTTGCACGTCCTTTAGTTAAAGATCTTTGGCAGAAACGAGGCAAACACTCTCTCTTTCACCCCTTTGAAGGAGGATCTTGGATGCTCAGGCTACCTCTTCCACTTTATTGGGTTTATTCTTTCATACTTTCATTGTTATTCATCTAGGTTCACCATGAATATGGTGAACTAAACCTTGTATGTTTGTTGGGGAATCAATGTAATCTCTTGAAGCTCTCATATATGGAATCTGTTGAGTACATCTTTGAATTAAGACATATGCTTTCTTTCATCATTAGTTAGGGTTTTTCCTCTTTGCTCAATGCTTGCATTGTTTAACTCATTCTAATGCATGATTATTGGTTTTGTCGATACGGACACGTACGGGGAAGTCTAGATCCGGGGAATTTCTCCCAATATTATACCGACAATATTCTATTGGTTGCCTTTAAGCTCCTGCACTCATGAACTAATCATTAGGAATGCTAGGAATTGTATGAACTATTTGATTAGGGAGAAGCCATCTAGAATGGTACATTAAAGAGTGGCATTAACAATGATGATTTGAATGTTGAATTCCTAAAATATATGAGAGTGGATGAGATGAAATTGACCCCCAACAACATATTCATTCATATATTCCATTGAAAGTGTTTATCTTTTGTCTTTGCCATTGATCAAAATTCATGCATACATGTTTATTTTCTGTCTTGCATTTTAAACTCAAATATTTCGTTTGTAAGTCTTAGTTAATCAAGAAACCACATAACTAAACTAGGCCGTGAGTCCTTTGGGAAGAACGATACTTGGTCTTACCAAGTTTTATTACTTGAACGATTCGGTCATACTTGCCGATTGTGAAACAAGTTTGTGACATCATATTTTGGTGCTTACAAATTTGTCCATCACCTAACTCCACCCAAATGCAATTTCCAGTTTTCCAGTTCATAATCATGCAGTTTAATCGGTTCAAACATCAAATATATCATCAAATCATGCATAGAAATCAAAACCCCTAAATATTCATGCTTTGACAATCACATTCAAAATCAAAAACCCTAGAATGAACAAAATGCATTTTACTTACTTGGGTGGAGATACTAGATGCAATGAGAATGTTTCCAATCTAAGATACTCTCTTCCAACCCCAAACTTGAATTGAACATTAGTGAAAAAGTGAGTGAAAGAGAAATTTTCTTAAGAGAAAAGAGTGAAAAGATGTGGAAAACCTTGGAGAAGGTATGTGGAAGTGTTTGTGCAGAGAAAAGCCTGAAAGTATGAGAACTTGCGCAGCTTAGGGTTTAAAAATACCCTAATGGGCTCGGGTCCCGCTAAGGGGAACTAAAGCCCATTCTGCGAGAGTACCGCTCAGCGGTAAATTACCGCTCAGTGGCACTTTCGTGATGTGCTCTTCTCCTTCTTTTCTTAACCTACGTGCCTCCCATACATGCCCCTCACTGGTTCCCTGCAAGTCAAGGTTTAAAATGCTTATGCAAACCCTAACTAAAATAAACAAACAGAAATATTCAATCAACTGGGTTGTCTCCCAGGTAGCGCTTGTTTAACGTCACGAGCCTGACCCAAAATCCACCAACACCCATCAGTAGGTGCAAAATTTTCTTACCAACACCCATCAGTAGGTGTTACAAACATAGTATCCTACAATAGATACTTAACCACCTAGCATCCTTCAGTAGATGCTAGCTCCAACAAAATAATTACAAAAATAATGTTCACAAATTAAAAATTACAAAACCAAATCAAAAATTTTTTAAATCACTGGGTTGCCTCTGATGGACAAATTTATGAACACCAAAATATGATGTCACAAACTTGTTTTTCAATCGGCAAGTGTGACCGAATCGTTCAAGTAATAAACTTGGTAAGACCAAGTATCGTTCTTCCCAAAGGCCTCACGGCCTAATTTAGTTGTGTGGTTTCTTGATTAGCTAAGACTTAAAGATGAAATATTTAGATTTTTATATGCAAAAGACGAAAATTAAATATGTATGCATGAAGTTTTTGATCAATGGCAAAAAGAAAAAGATAAACACTTTCAATGAAATATATGTATGAATATGTTGTTGGGGGTCAATTTCATCTTATCCACTCTCATATTTTAGGAATTCAACATTCAAATCATCATTGTTAATGCCACTCTCTAAAGTACCTTTCAAGAAGGCTTCTCCCTAATCACGAGTTCATACAATTCCTAGCATTCCTAATGATCAGTTCATAAGTGTAGGAGCTTAACGACAACCAATATAATATTGGGAGAAATTCCCTGGATCTAGAGTTCCCCGTACGCGCCCGTATCGACAAAACCAATAATCATGCATCGAATGAGTTAAACAATGCAAGCATTACGCAAAGAGGAAAAACCCTAACTAATGATGAAAGAAAGCATAAGTCTTAATTAAAAGATGTAAAAACAGATTCCATATATGAGAGCTTCAAAAGATTACATTGACTCCCCAACAAACATACAGAGTTTAGTTCACCATATTCATGGTGAACCTAGATGAATTACAATGAAAGAATGAAAGATAAAACCCTAAAAAGGTGAAGAGGAAGCCTGAGCATCCAAGATCCTCCTTCAAAGGGGTGGAAGAGAGAGTGTTTGCTTTGTTTCTGCCAAAGATACCTAACCCTAGGAAACCCTAAAGCTTATATATTATTCGTAAATTACAGAAAATTAGGTCCAAGCCCATTAAAGTGCCGCTCAGCGGTAAAATACCGCTCAGCGGTAAGTGCGTGTCACGTTTTCTCCCCTCAGCGGCCATTTTGCCCCTCAGCGGATCTCCCGTAAGCTCTTGAGTGCCGCTCAGCGGTAAACTGCCGCTGAGCGGTGACTTCGGCTTCTCTTTTTGCACTTTTTGATGTCTTTTCTGATTTCATATCTCTCCTTCTTCACTTCTTTCACCAAATTCACCTTAAAACCTGCACAAAAACACTGAAATCAAGCATAAACCTGTCCAGCTCTCTTATTTCTGAAAATATGAAGAAACTCATGATTTCAAGCTAGTTTCTAAGTATAAAGGTTGCTTTTAGTATCAATTTTAAGCATGAAAATAACAGTTTTTCAACTGTTATCACAACCCCAAACTTAGAACTTTGTTTGTCCTCAAGCAAACAAGATGTAACTCAATCTTCAACCAATTCTTATGATGGTTCACTTATTCAAAAGTCTTCTTTTCAAGATAAGTAAAAACTTCAATCAAACTTATGACCAATATTTCAATCAAGATGTGCACATGCTTTAGTGTTCACAAAGTCATTTAAATTCCAACAAATGCTATTTTTCATGAATGATCAATCAATTAAGCATGGATGTTCATGTGCTAATGGAATATTTCCTCACTAGATAAAGTGTTTCACTCTTCTGTTTCTCCTTCTTCTAACTCAATTATCTCTTCATTCACACTCTTTACCACCTTGCACTCTTCTCTGGGGTTAACCTCAGTATTAGCCCCAAAATTTCTATTTGGTCTTTCTTCCAATTGCTTGGTAATCTGACCCATTTGAATCTCCAAATTCTTTATAGCAGCTTCAGTGCTCTTTTGAGAAGATTCAGTTTTCTGTATGAATTGCTGAAGAGTTTCTTCCAACCTTGTTGATCTTTCATTAAGCATAGATAACTGTTGCCAAAAGGTTGGTTGTTGTTGCTGCTTATTATATTGATTAGCTTGCCCAGTTTGTCCTTGACCAATGCTTGGATGTGGTTTCCACCCTTGATTGTAATTCCCTTGACGATATGGAAATTGATTAGCCATGAAATTAACATCCTCCACGGCTTCCACTGGAAAAGCACATTGACCATTGATATGATCACCTCCACATAATTCACACAACTGGGTTTGTACCTGTGCAGCAGTTTTCAACTCTTTAGGTAATTGTGCAAGAGTTTTAGTCAGAGTCTCCAGCTGTTCAGTTAGAATTTTATTTTGAGCTAGCAAGGCATCATGTGTTTGTAATTGAAGAACCCCTTTTTGTTGCAGAGGAGCTCCTCTCTCACTGTGCAGCTCATTATCACTAGTAGCCATGTTGTCAATGATTTCTATAGCTTCCTCTGGAGTTTTCCATTTGATATTTCCTCCTGCTGAGGCGTCAAGCATCATCTTGGTTTGTGAACCAAGACCTCCAAGGAAAGTTAAGACTACTTCCTGTTCTTCAAAGCCATGCGTGGGTGTTTTTCTTAGCAGACTTTTGTATCTATCCCATGCATGCCCTAGTGATTCTTCCATGCCCTGCTTAAATGAAGATATCTCTTGCTTTCCTTTTGTCACCTTTGATTGTGGAAAGTACTTGTTCAAAAACTTTGTTACCACTGCTTCCCACTCTGTGAAACTTCCTTCTGGGAAAGAATTCAACCAAAGCTTAGCATTGCCTCCCAATGAGAAAGGAAACAAACTAAGTTTGATCGCTTCATCTGGCACCCCATTAATTTTGACTATGTTGCAAATTTCATTGAATGTAGTAAGGTGCTCATATGGGCTTTCATGAGATAACCCATTAAATTGATTACTTTTCACCAGTTGGATCAGTGCTGGTTTGATCTCCATGTTAGCTGCATTGACTCTTGGTCTAGCTATGCTGTTAAAGTGCTGAGGTCCAGCTATATTGGTGTAATCAGCAAGAGTTCTTCTGATATTATTGTTCTTCATATTTTCTGTGCTATGAATAGAACCTTGTGGTGATGGTTGCAACAGAGTTTCCGGAGGAGGAAAAAGTTCTCTAGATGTTCGGATTCTTCTCCTCCGTCTACTGTCTTCTAATCCTTCAAGCAGAGGTTCTGTTGTTTTCTTGCTCCTAGTTCGAATTGCCTCCTGCATACACAAGAACACAAAACCCTAGAAAAGATTTGGTTAGCACAAAAAGATATAAGAGAAGATATAAGATTCAGAAAATAAAAACAGAAAACAGAAAAACAGAAAACAGAAAAATAAAATAAAATCAAATAAAATACAAACTGAAAAATATAAACAGAAAAATAAAATAAAATAAAATAAATTCGAAATTTAAATTAAAAATAAAAAAAATACGTCAAAGATAATCAAAAATCACACAAATTAACCAGTTAAACCATGAGTCCCCGGCAACGGCGCCAAAAACTTGATGGACAAATTTATGAACACAAAAATATCATGTCACAAACTTGTTTTTCAATCGGCAAGTGTGATCGAATCGTTCAAGTAATAAACTTGGTAAGACCAAGTATCGTTCTTCCCAAAGGACTCACGGCCTAGTTTAGTTGTGTGGTTTCTTGATTAGCTAAGACTTAAAGATGAAATATTTAGATTTTTATATGCAAAAGACGAAAATTAAATATGTATGCATGAAGTTTTTGATCAATGGCAAAAAGCAAAAGATAAACACTTTCAATGAAATATATGTATGAATATGTTGTTGGGGGTCAATTTCCTCTTATCCACTCTCATATATTTTAGGAATTCAACATTCAAATCATCATTGTTAATGCCACTCTCTAAAGTACCTTTCAAGAAGGCTTCTCCCTAATCACGAGTTCATACAATTCCTAGCATTCCTAATGATCAGTTCATAAGTGTAGGAGCTTAACGACAACCAATATAATATTAGGAGAAATTCCCCGGATCTAGAGTTCCCCGTACGCGCCCGTATCGACAAAACCAATAATCATGCATCGAATGAGTTAAACAATGCAAGCATTACGCAAAGAGG
This sequence comes from Vigna umbellata, assembly GCF_029865625.1. Classification (NCBI taxonomy): domain Eukaryota; kingdom Viridiplantae; phylum Streptophyta; class Magnoliopsida; order Fabales; family Fabaceae; genus Vigna; species Vigna umbellata. The sequence continues at coordinate 39,043,710 of NC_142170.1, forward strand.
AAAAACCCTAACTAATGATGAAAGAAAGCATAAGTCTTAATTAAAAGATGTAAAAACAGATTCCATATATGAGAGCTTCAAAAGATTACATTGATTCCCCAACAAACATACAGAGTTTAGTTCACCATATTCATGGTGAACCTAGATGAATTACAATGAAAGAATGAAAGATAAAACCCTAAAAAGGTGAAGAGGAAGCCTGAGCATCCAAGATCCTCCTTCAAAGGGGTGGAAGAGAGAGTGTTTGCTTTGTTTCATCTTGTATTCAACTCCATTCATGGAGAGCTAAGCATCTAGGGTATTCTGCTGTAATTCCATGACGGATTCTCAGGTTACGTTCAGTTAATGCAATTGTTTACTTTGATTATTGATTTAAGTTGTTCTCTCCATGTCTTTCATCTCTCTATCTTGTTAAAAGCAAAGATTTTTGCATCATAATATGTTTGAATCTACATGCATATTGATTATATGAGTTTTAAGGTTTCTAGGTTTAAATTGAGAATCTACTTTGATTTAATTTAGGAACTTTCATATGATTAAATGGTTTTTACTATCAATTGAGAATGTACTTTGATTGATTAGTAATAATTTCAACTATAATCAATTGAGAATTTACTTTGATTGATTAGCTTTTAATTTGGTTAGGAGATTAAAGAATAGACATGATTAAACACAATAGAATTTGATTGAGAATGTACTTTGGTTGAATTTATTGTGAATAATCTAGAAAGGTTTTGCATTTGATTGAGAATTTACTTTGGTTAAATGCATGATCGCCCTCAAATTAATTAAGAATGTACTTTAATTAATTTGAAACTTAAACAATAATCAATTGAACAATTATCCGTGAATAACCGATGATGAATCTATCTTGGAAAAGCAGTGGAATTAGCCTATTTCATCGTAACTATTTTTAAGTTTCTTATTTATTCTTTAAGCACTCTTCAACCATTACTTTTATTCATAAGCATTGCATAGCATTCGTAAAAGTCACAGATATGCAAAAGCAATTCCGTGTTCGTTGGGAGACGACTCAGGGTTACTTCAACCCTGTCTACTTTCTTGAATACTACTTGGCAATACTGAAGTTGCCTTGAAAAGTAGTATTAATTTGATAGCTTCAACGACAACCTATCAGTATGTTGTTGGGGTAATCAATTTCATCTTATCCACTTTCATATATTTTAGGCATTCATCATTATTTTCATCAATGTTAATGTCACTCTCTAAATTACCTTAAACCCGATGTCTCAGCGAAGAAAGCCTATCCTTAATTATGAGTTCATACAATTCCTAGCATCCCTAATAATTAATTCTGAAGCACAGAAGCTTAAAGGCAACCAATCCTCATATCCCTATGTTTGGGCAATACTGCTTTTGGGAGAATTTCCCCAGATCTAGATTTTACTGTATGTGTCCATATCAATAAAACCAATAATCATGACATCGAATGAGTTAAACAATGCATGCTTTGAGCAAAGAGGAAAAACCCTAACTAATGATGAAAGAAAGCATGTATCATAAATATGATGTTTAAACACAAAATTCCATATATGAGAGCTTCAAAAGATTACATTGATTCCCCAACAACAATACAAAGTTTAGTTCACCATATTCATGGTGAAACTAGATGAACAATAATGAAAGAATAGAAGAGATAGAAAAACCCTAGAAAAAGAAGAGGAGAGCCGTCACCATCTCCAATTCTACCGCCAAGGGGTGAGAAGTGTGTTTTGCATCTTCTCCAGCCAAAGATCCATACCCTAGGACGTCCTAAAGCTTATATATTATTCTAAAAAATACAGAAAATTAGACCCAAGCCCATAAAAGTAACAGAAAACCGGTCCAAGCCCATTTAGAATGGCGCTCAGCGGTATTTTACATCTAAGCGGTACCAGCGCATGATCCATTTTGCCCCCCAACTGCTATTTTGCCCCTCAGCGGTGATTTCGGCACCTAAAAACTACCGCTCAGCGCAAAATTACCGCTCAGCGCCACTCGGTCGCAACTTTTTCTACATTCTGGTTCACTTTTCAGCATTCAGGTTGACTAGTTGACTTTTCTAGTTGACTGGTTGACTTTTCTGGTTTTGGGTTGACTTTTCAGCATTCCAATCATTCGGTACTTCATTTCTTCTTTCAAATCATTCATTTAGCCTACAAAATCAAGGGAATCTTGCACAAAACCATTAAATTCACCTTCAACTCTCTTATTCACAAAACTAAAGCAAAAATATGAGTTCAAGCTAGTTTCTAAGTCTTAAAGGTTGCTTTTGGTATCAATTTTAAGCATAAAAATAACGGTTTTTCAATCGTTATTAAAGGCTACCTAGGGATCGTTAACTAGCATTCTCTTCTTTTCTTTACACTACAGATTCAATAAAATACATATACATACAGTATATTTTACTACTGTTGAGCGAGTGAGTGCGTAGAGAATTCACAATATAGATTTCCTGAGTAAAGAAACCTAAAAGGTAGTACCTCATCCCTGACTCCTAAATGATCCAATACACACGTCCGTACAGATCTTCAAGTGTCTGGATCGTCCTCTCATTATCAGTCGTTCCTCTGGTAATGATAAGCTGAACAAATCTGCAACTGGCTGCCCAATTCATTCTAAAGTGATTGCCAAAACCAAAAGGTGAACCTGGAATCCCTGTCTGAAATGCTACTAGACAGCCCTCCAAGCAATCAAACCAGTTCTCTGTTGTAGAATTGAACCAATCTTTGGCATTGGCTTCTCAAACTAATAACCACAAAGTAAGCATTCTTGGTCAACCTGTTCTTAACAACTCAAATAACATTATGGCCTTTTGACCGAACGGGAGAGGTGAGTGACTAAGTTCCTGGTAATTTGATAACGGTTGAAAAACCGTTATTTTTATACTTAATTTTGATATTAAAAACAACCTTTATGACTTAGAAATTAGCCTAGAATCATGTTTTTACTTAAGTTTTGGAAATAAGAGAGTTGGATGGGTTTTATGCTTGGTTTTCCTTGTTTTGGCAAGAATTAAGAGGAATTAGATGAAAGAAGTTGAAGTAGTAAGGAGCTGGACTCAGGAAAGGAAGTAAAAGTCCACAAAAAAAGAGTTGCATTCACCGCTAAGCGCCACTTTTACCGTTGAGCGGCATTCTGAAGTACCACAGTCACCGTTGAGGGCTAAAGCTGCAGCTGAGCGTCAATTTGAAGAGCCGCACTTACCGCTGAGCGCTAAAACTGCCGTTGAGCGCCATTTAATTGGGCTTGGGCCTATTTTCTATAATTTTTAATAAACTATATAAGGGTTTAGTCGACCTAGGATTAGTATCTTTGGATAGAAAGAGGCTAAATCACACTTTCTTCACCCCTTGAAGGCGGATTTTGGATGCGGAAGCACCTTTCTTCAAATTATAGGGTTCTATCTTTCATTCTTTTCATTATTTTCATCTAGTTTCACCATGTTTATGGTGAACTAAACCTCCATTGTTGTTGGGGAACCGATGTAATCCTTTGAAACTCTCATGTATTGAATTGGTTCTATATTTTGTATGCTTTGCTTCATTAATTGTTAGGGCTTTTCCTCTTTACTCTATGCATGATTTGTTTAACTCATTCAATTGCATGATCATTGGTGTTATCTATATGGACACATATAGGTAAATCTAGAACTGGGGAAATTCTCCCGGAAGCAATATTACCTAAACATAGGAATAGGAGAATCGGTTGCCTTTAAGCTTCTGTGTGAATGTAATGTATGAATAATTACTAGGGAGACAAGACATTGTAAACTAGTGATTAGGAGTAGGCTTTCTTCACCGAGAATCAGGTTTAAGGTAAATTAGAAAGTGGCATTAACATTAATGAAGAAAGATGAATTCATGAATACATGAGAGTGGATAGGACAAATCGGAAACCCCAACAACATCATCATTCTATATTTTACATCAATCTCTTTTGCTTCTTTCAATCCAATTGATCAAAAACTTGCATTCATGTTTATTTTCCGCAATCCAAACACAATAATTTTGTTTACAAGTTTAATTTAATCAAGAAATCATATAAATGTCTAGGCCGTGAGTCCTTTAGGAAACAATACTTGGTCTTACCATTTTATTATTACTTGATACGATTCGGTACACTTGCCGAGTGTTAACATAATTCTATCCCATTTTCGTTCGGTCTCTGATGCTCTACCTTCACCTTTTGACATGTTAAACAATAACACATAAATCGAGCGACGTCTACTTTCATACCCGACCACCAAAAATGATTTTCTTGAGATCCTGATACATTTTAGTTATACCTTGATTCATACTAAAATGATTATGATGTCCTTTCTCAAGAATCACTCTCTTAATTTCCCTATTATCAAGAACACAAATCCTTTGGCTGAATCATCAAAATATTGTCCATTCCTAACGCAAAAATCATTCCTTTGCTCACTACCGATCGGTTCTTTGAACATCTGCAACTCAAAATTTGCCGACTGCCTATCTCAGGTCTTCTTGAACAGTTCGCTTCCTATCATCAAGCTGATGCATCTAATACCGTTCGATTTTAACCTCACTTGTAGTCTTAAGTCCCTGAAACTCTCAATTAAACCCGACTCTCAGATCATCATTGCCTACACATGTCCTAGAATTTGTACTTCATTCATCCAGAATTCACACTTGAACAATTTTAGCATACAACTCCTTTTTCCTTAACACGCCGAGCACTGCCCTCAGATGTTTCTCATGCTTCACTATGATTCATCCTTCTTCTTCACTAGCAAAACTGGCGTACTCCATGGTGAAACGCTCAATTCTGATAAACTATTTCTTCAGTTCCATCCACCCTACTGAAGGTACTCTGTAAGAAACTACTAATACTGATCCAACAACTAGCACTAGTTCAAAAGAGAACTCAACTTCACTCTAAGGTGGCAACCTAGGCACTTCTTCAAGAAACACTTCCCAAACGTCTTATTACCATTCGGTCTACACCACTTGCTACCAAACGGTCTACACCGATAAATACCGAGCGGTCTACACCACACTCTCTTGGAATAACTTCCAAGTGAGGCAACACCAGAAAGTAACACGCTCACTCAACCACTACTGAACATCTATCTCACATGATAGATGTCCGAACTAAACCAATTGTTGGTGTGGACATCACTACATCAAGAAACAAACAATTACTGGGAATAAAATTACCTGAATCGGTCGCTTCTACACTTGACAAGGTGTAAACTCTTCCTTGAGCTTAAGATTTGGCACCTCCTCTCGGTTGAAACCTTCCTACTGAACGGTTTTGAGTAATTTCTCGCCTACCTAAACGACAATCTTTCTCCAAATGACTTTCACTCCTGCATCGATAACATCTCTTGTTTTCTCTTGATTGCGGACAAACTGATTTCAAACCGACCACTTTACTCTGACTGTCCGGACTAGTATGAATATGTAGTTATGGCCGTTCTTGCACTCGTGGAAAGGTAAACTAGAAACCTCACGAATACCATAGCTGGAAACCCAAGCCGCCACACAAGGTTAGCCCTTCATCCCTCACTGTAGCTAGAAACCCAAGCTACAACATGAGTTTAGTCCGTTAGCTGGAACCCCAAGCTATAACGCAACCAGGCCTCTTGCTATTCTCACCACATGCGTCACCATTCTCTACTTGAGACTCGGTGACCATCAGAATGTCAAGATGAAAGCCAAAACTGAGCTTCCCATATTCATACTTAACAAAATCAATAACCATCCACGAGATATTCCTCCTTGGAATACTCTTACACATCCATATTAGAAATATCATATCCTACTCTCAAATTGACACTGTTATGATAATGCATACATAAGCCATCAAAGCAATTGAAATATATATATAAATATAAGCTGAACAAAAAATCACCAAATACATATAAAAATTATCGAACACCCTGTGAATGTTGGTGACCGAACGGTCTCTCACTACCTAAAAAACAGAATCGAACGTCTATAATAGACAAGACCTAACAATTGACCGAGTATTGGCAAAGGCCGACTACTAGGGAAAGTCTAACACTATATTAAAGTTGAGTACTTAAACTAGGTTGAATACCAAGACTAAACCGAATGCTAGTATAAGACCGAACGCTAACTCTAGCATAACTACTAGTATAAGACCGAATGTTAACTATAACATAACTGCTAGTATAAGACCAAGCGCTACCAAGAACGAGCGCTAGTACGAGACCGAGCACTACCAAGAAACCACCCACACACCTAAGACCGAACGGTCATGAACGGGTAAGACTAAAGAGACCAAACCCAATTAATGACCGAGTACCTGAACATGGTCGAGCGACCAATCAGCATATGACCGAGCGGGCCGATCGTTATGACTACCGAAAACTAGTGTATGACCAAACGTTGGTATAAGACCTAATCATTAATGTATGACCGAACGCTATATTCAATCGAATACTACTAAAATCGAACGCTAATACATTGTACAACTAATAACGAACACTAAACGTAGTACGACTAACAACGAACGATAATACCAACCCGAAGACTGTCGAGGTCGCAAACGAGTACTTTTAAAACTGAACATCAATACTAAACTGAACAACACTAAGGCAGAATATCACTACGAAACCGAATACCGCTAAGCCCGATTACCTAACCTGACCGAGCGTTCAACAACGAGCGCTCGACTTTCTACATAATTCTGCAGAACTTCTGCAGAATGAAATACACACTAGAATTTACCAAACTGAATGTTTTTCAACCCGGAATATTCCTTCCAAGATAGATATAATCTACAACTCAACAATCACAACATTTAACATGTAAATAGCACACACCAACAATGTCGAATACCAAATCATTCAATTTTACACACATGCATAATCATCAAACAACATTTTCATACATAGTAAATCATAATTAAATTAACTAGCTTCCCTTACCTCTTAACTGGACCGAAAGCTCATAAATGCAGAAACTCGCGCACCAGTAGAAATCCTAGAAATCTATGGTTCACCGATTTATGAAAATAAACCAACCAAAAGACCAGAAATGTGATAATAATTTAAGAGAAGAAGATGATAAACACATGCAACCAGAAACTTGGCTTGCATGTGCAAGAAAACAAAATTTCTAAGAAGAAGAACTTACCAGCTTAAACAACCACTTGATCAGTTCGAAAGAAATTTCTTGACACTAAGAAATATCAATCACAGCCTGATTGATGATCAGATGAACAAAAAGTAAGAATTTCTAGAGAGAAGGAGGAGAAAAGAAGATTTCAGAAAGTTGGAGAAGAGATAGTGCATGCAGAAAGTGGAACGTGATTTGAAATTTTCATTTAAATACTACCCTCAAAACCGAATGGTCCACTCTCTTGCAGACACCTGTCTTCCACTAACCTACTTAAATTTTCTCAGTTCTCACATACATGATATGTAAAGCTACAGAAAATGACATTTAAAAAGTGGTGGTGGTATAAAAATAATGGACTTAATTATTTTAATATTAAATGGTTTTATTATAAATAGTTTTGTTATAAACGAGTTTTATTATTTTAAAACACATTATATCTCTAGAAATCACTTTCTAGAGTTCTCTAACTTCTTTGTAGGAGTTCTTCTCCTCTCCTCATCTGATGAAGAATCGAGATCGTAGGAGTAATCTTGGTGGTGAGCTCTTCAATTTAGACTGATCAGTTTCTCTGTCTGAGTAAGTTAAGTTTCGACCATTTTTCTCAAGTCGTTTCTTTCTTCTGTTGCATGTGGGTCCCACTCATTTTTCATGTAAAGTCTGAGTCTTCTATAAGACTTTCTTTTAATCAATGGTATTAACGGTATACCCTGATCGTGTTTCTGTAGTCTTTTAAAAGGAAAGGAAAGCTAGATGTTTAACTTTAAATTATGTTTGATGTGTAAGTTTGGTGCTTGTATGTATGTTAAGTTGTTGTAATTACGATCACAATATTTGTGTTATTATTATTTCCTTTAAATGTGTATGTTTGATTATTTAATGAGTGATTTATGATATGATGTGAATTTGTTGTTATTGTTTACATCAATAGTATGTTATGAAGTGATATTGATAATTGGAATTGGCGACAAGATTTATGGAGTCATTGATAACGGTTGAAAAATTGTTATTTTTATACTTAAGACATTAAAAACAACCTTCATGCCTTAGAAACTAGCTTGGAACCATGCTTTTGCTTATGTTTTAGAAATAAGAGAGTTGGATGGGTTTTATGCTTGGTTTTCCTTGTTTTTGCAAGTTTTAAGATGAATTGAATGAAAGAAGTGAAGTAGCCAAAAGTTGGACTCAGAAAAGGAAGAAAAAGTGCATAAAAGAAGAGCGCAAGTACCGCTCAGCGCTACTTTTACCGCTGCGCGACACTTTGAAGTCCTGCAGTCACCGTTGAGGGGCAAAACTATAGTTGAGCGTCAATTAGAAGAACCGCACTTATCGCTGAGCGGTAATTACCACTGAGCGCCATTTTAATGGGCCTTGTTTAGGAAGCTTTATAAGGTTTTAGTCGACCTAGGGTTAGTATCTTTTGGCAAAACGAAGCAAACTCACACTTTCTTCACCCCTTGGAGGAGGATTTTGGATGTTCAAGCTCCACTCTTCAAATTCTAGGGTTCTATCTTTCATTCTTTCATTATTTTTCATCTAGTTTCACCATGATTATGGTGAACTAAACCTTCATTGTTGTTGGGGAATCAATGTAATCCTTTGAAACTCTCATGTATTGAATTGGTTCTTTAATACATATGCTTTCTTTCATTAATTGTTAGGGTTTTTCTTTTATACTCTATGCATTCTTTGTTTAACTCATTCAATTGCATGATCATTGATTTTATTTGTATGGACACATATAGATAAATCTAGACATGAAGAAATTCTCCCAATAGTAATATTGCCTAGACATAGGGATAGGAGGATTGGTTGCCTTTAAGCTTCTGTGCGAAAGTAATGCATGAATAATTGCTAGGGAGACAAGACATTGTAAACTAGTGATTAGGAGTAGGATTTCTTCACCGAGACATCGGGTTTAAGGTAAATTAGAAAGTGGCATTAACATTAATGAAGAAGATGAATTCTTGAATACATGAGAGTAGATAGGATGAATTGAAAACCCAAACAACATCATTATTCCATATATTTCAATCACGTTTTGCTTCTTTTGTCCAATTTATCAATACATGTATTCATATTTACTTTTTAGTATTTGCATTTAAATCTCAAAGAATTGGTTTTTCAAGTCTTATTTAATCAAGAAACCATACAACTGTTTAGGTCGTGAGTCCTTTGGGAAACGATACTTGGTCTTACCATTTTATTATTACTTGATACGATTTGGCTACACTTATCGAGGGTTAACAGTAATGAGTTATCAAAGCTTTTGGGTTTTGTAGTTAAAAAGGGAGGTTTTAATAGGCAAGTTTGTTAGATAAGGGTTGGTTTGAGAAGTTTGATATTTCAAGTCTGTGGTAATGTTAATTGAGACTTCTTGGAGTGTTAAACTGATTGGAATATGATCTAGAGCTAAGGGATAGTCCTTTGGTACTGTTTTAGATGGTTTTAAGTACAAATTGAGGATTTTGAGTAGTGAGATTTTGAAGTAGGAGGTTTATACTGAATTAGGGAATTTGGGGTTTTTTTTAGTCATTTATGACTTTTTTTTAACTTCTTCTTTGCTGAAACTGGTGTTATAAGTAGTAGATTTGAGTTTGGGTAAGTTTATAGTAGTCAAGTTGGGTTTGAGGTAGCTATTTGGAGTTAGAGATGTGGTTTCAAATGTCTCTTAGTGTCTAGGAGGTCTTAGGAGCCAGTTAAACTACTATAGAGGGTAACAAAGGTCAGATTAGAGTTATATATATTTCTAGTGTGACGTTTAGCACCCCCTTAGCACCCTATTTATGCAAGCTTTGGGCTTGAGCGCCCTGTTTGTGCAAGGTTTGGCGCCACTGTTCTTTTGGAGTTTGGGCACCCTTTTCCAATTGCTCCTGGCGCTTGGGCACCCTTTATCATATTTTTTTGGGTTTTCCAGTTTGAGTGTTTTATGATTTTTCTGATGCACTGTTTTGTATCTTTTAATGTATATTTAATGGTTTCATATGGATTTCGTTGTGATACATGAAGTCGAATGTGTATGTATATATATATATATATATATATATATATATATATATATATATATATATATATATATATATTAAGTGGACAGTTATGGAAAATGGTTCCAAGGTGGAACTTCTTGTTTGTAATTCCAAGTATTGTAAGTATGAATGTAGGAATCTTAGTCTTGGGGTTCATCCTGACACTAATGATAATTTATTCTCACATAGAAAGGGTGAGACATGTGGTGAGAGTAGTAGAAGGTCCTAGTCTAGGGATCTTACCTTGGCCTAAGGCGTTGGTTAACGAACTAACCTTGTGTGGTAGCTTGGGGTGGGCCAGCTATTTCACCACTACAAGTGCATAAACCACCATAACTCGAGATTCATACTATATTTGGATAATACAGTATAGGTCTTGACATGTTTAACATGAGTGGATTGTTTTATGATAAATATGATTCATGTGTTAAATATTAATGTATATTATGATTTGTTTTGTATCACTAGCGAGTGGTGAGGGTGAAACAATGACTCACTTAGATGAATATATAGAAGTAGAATTTTTTTGTGATAAATTTGTTTTATATAGTTATTATTGGTACCTTCATTTTGGTTGTTTTTATATTATTAAAATGGAATGAAAAATTAATATTAATTTTTATATGTGATAAGTAATGATAATGTATAAATGTATTTATCAAAATTTAATATATAAAATTTATATTTAATTATAAAAAATATATTACAAGATACGAATTCATTAATATTTTGATAAACAATAAGAATGTTTCAATAAATTTTTTAAATTTTAATTGAATTTAATATACAATTTTTTTATGCAAAACGTTGCACTACTACGGCGCCACTGTTCTTTTATCATATGAGGAAGACTTTATTCAACAAGGAACACAAACACCATAGGAAAGTAAACAAGAAAGTAAGCTGATTCTTTTTATTCATAATTTATTCCCATAAAATATAATTGAACCAAAATGAAAAGGTAGCCAAAACGACCATGAGCATCTTCATTAAAATTCATAATATATTTCTTCATTTATCGTATTTTAATTTGACAATTTTTGTTGTCCTATTATTCATTTGTATTTTTGAAATTCGTGCGTGCTTTTATATATATTCTGTTTCAGATAAGGATGTAAATGTTTTACTTTGCTGTGACGTGTTGCTTAATTTATTATGCATTAATGCAAATTTATTACTGATTAAATCGTTTGTCATGCATTTTAAAGCTCGTAAATATTGGACCAAAAATTTGCTGAGTCCAATCAATCTATCAGTTGAATTTCCGTAAGCAAAAACGAAATCATTTCTTACTTTCTTAAAGTGCTTTTTGTTTTACTAATTATAAAATATTATACAACAGAATTTTCGTTTGTAATTAATTTTAGGATATTATACCCAATTATTTTAAACTATATATAGAATTTCGTTAATTATGTAACAAAGTAAGTAGTTACTAGTGTATCTAAACTAAACTTAATAATTATATTGTAAAGATAATATTAAATGTATAAGTTCCTTGTTAACTTATTTTTAAGGAACACCTTATAAATATGTTTTTGATTTGATTTGGTTTATCTGGTATACTGAATATAGGGTCATTTAAGTTTAATTTAACTTTATGTAGACCAATAAGTCATTTTGTAACATCCCAATAAATAGTAATTACTATTAATCAGAACTAATCACATTTACAGAAAATACAGTGCAGTCTTAGCATAATTAACAGCTGCTCCAAAAATAAAACAGCATGTACAGCAAATTACAGTATTCAGAAATTCATAAAAGGTACAAAACCAGTTACTGGACAAACGTTCTGCAGAAATATACAGTCACCGTCCCAAAATGCTATACAGAAAGACTAACTACTACTAATACTGTATGAACAGCGCTGCAAAACTACACACAGAACTATCAAAAATACAGCACTGAAAAGTGACTAATGCTAATACAGAAACGGGTCTCTACTGCTCAGCTTTAACTTCAACTTCCACAAGATTGGCATCCTCCAAATTTTCTTCTTCCAGCATAGTTTCAAGGGGTGCCTCACCATCTGCTCACATCCACAACGGATGATCATTGCATTGACAAGACGGACATACAGAAACAGTAGACAACACAAGGAAATTGCAAGGGTAAGCTTAGGTAATTTAATTCAATAAAATCAACATAATTTAACTTATAAAATAAGTCATGCAGTTCATACAATATTAAACACATATTCCAGCATACAGTAACTCATTCAAATTCTCATAATTAAAGACTGTCCGGACTGTATGATGCCATGTATCTACAGGCGTTCTTGCACCCGGGTGGTGTAGTAACTGGAACATCCATCAGCTGCCACCCGAGGTTAACCCTATCAGTCCAAAGTACTCAATAGGACTAGGGCCTCCTGCCATTCCCACGCATGACCTACTCCCCTCTACATGAGGATGAGCACTCACGGAATATCAGGATGAACAGCCATCAGCAGCTTTACCATGGTCATACTACACTACTTCTCATATTCACATCATGGAGACGTTCCTCCTTGGAACGCTCTTTCATAATCCAATCCAATAAATCCATTCCAAATACCATTCGCACATATTCACAATTTCTCTTATTCAAATTTTCATTCTGTGTTCACTCTCTTTATTTTAAAGAACGTTCATCACTCAATAAATAGGGACGAACATATTACAGTACTCAAACGTCCACGTTTCTGAACAAAAGAAACGTACCATTTATCAACTTAACTACATTACAACACTTAATAATTTGAAGAAAACTGATCTGAGAAGAGATGGGTAATACTTAGAAAAATCTTAAGTATAAAGACTCCAGGTAGAATCCAAAGGATAAAGCCAATAAGAAATATTTAGATAAACAATCAAATATAATTGAATTCAGAAAACAACACTGCCAGTCAAAGACCGAACGTTAATTAACAATTTGAACGAACGCCATATACGTTCGCTCACGAAGCAATAATAAGACGAGCGTTCAATTATAAAAGCAAACACTGCTCAGGACGAACGCCAGGTCAATGACCGAGCACCAAATAGAACGAACGCGCATTTGAACGAACGCGCATTTGAACGAACGTTCGGTATCAGACCGAACGCTAACTAGGACGAGCGCTCAATCTAAGACCGAGAGCTCATTTGGACGAACGCTCAGTATAATACTAAGCGCTACTTATGACGAACGCTGGTAAACAAATCCGAGCGTCCTAACTATACTTCAATTTATTTTCAATGGTTGGACCCGCTAGGCTAAGCCGAACGCTCATACCTAACTCTTGACACCAATAACGCTCGTTCTTAATCAGAGTCCTTTCCAATGAAAGAACCCTTATTCTAAGTGATGTTCCAGGGAAACCGAACGGTATAAGACCGTTCGATAACGAGCGTACATGATCAATCAGAGAAGATCAGATTTCCAGATTTTTCAGACACTATACTTCACAGTTTTTATACGATTTGTAACTTAGAATTTTCATCTTCACCATAAATCTTATACATTACAGAATTCATATTATCTCCTCAAACTATACAGAGTTTTCCATTTTTCCAGTTCAAACATATCACCATCAACATACAGTAAAAATCATCTTTCCAAATTATACAGAATTCAATCAAATCTCAACTCATACATATCATTCTCTGCATACAGTTCAAACAATAACATCATCCACATACATTTCCAAACTTTATCAATCATATACAACCAGTACAACAGACTCGTACATGCATACTCCAAAATTCATACAATTCAAACATCCAGTACACTTCATTACTGTCATAAACATCAACCAAGTATTAAATCAAATTACTCAAGCTTCCCTTACCTGTTACTGCAGTGTACTTCCAATTGCTTAGAATTTCACTCTTGCACTCACGGCTTTCTATCCAGGAATTCACTCAACCACTTCCACTAAATCTAATACACCAAAAAAATCATAACAGATCAGACTTCTAATCCTGCATGCAACCAGAATTTTGGTTCGCATGAACTAAATGGAAAATTGTGTAGACACGAGAACTTACCAGTTCAGTTCTCAGTTCTGTTCGGATCTGAATGGTGCTCACGGTGCAGGGAAATTTTCTACTGTGTCTGAAATGAGATCAGAGGGATTGATAGTGAGTTATCTTAGAGAGAAGATGGAGATGGTTTAGAGAGAGAGCAGAGAGTTTGAATGCAGAATTCTGAGAAGAAGATGAAGCATGCAGGAGGAAGAGGGAGAGTTTTTCAGAATTATTTTTCTCTTCCCACGCAGAACAAACTCCCCAACCTCCACACGCCACTTGTCTCCCACTAACCATTCTCAGAATGCTCCAACAGTGACACATGGCAGGCGCATGCAGTGTTGAAGTGAGTGGAATTTTGACGTGGCAAGGTGAATTAAAACAGTGATCAGAGGATGGATTTAAGTGTGTTAATTATCAGGTTCTCACACATTTTATTATATTTTTAAAAATAAATTTAAATAAAATATAATATATTTTAAATTTAAATGATATTTATAAAATTCATTTTAGTTTCAAATATAACTTTGAATATATATATATATATATATATATATATATATATATATATATAATATGAATGCATATGCTTATTTTAGTAAAATACTTTTTTAAAAATGTTTACTATAGTACTTTTATTTTTCTATAATAGAATTATTATTTTTTGAAATAATTCAACTCAGTCACCCCCAAGATCAAAGAAAAATGATCCAATTCAAACTGTGTACTCTTTTAACAAGCATATTCTTTACATACAATTTTATATTCAACACGTAATGAATATAAATACATCTTTTAAAATAAAAAATCAAATATATCTATTTGTCTTCATGGGATAATATTAAAAAAAACAAGAAAAAAAGGTAAAATAAAATTTTCATATATTAAAATTAATTTATACTCAAACTAATACATTTTCATATGTTTTTTGAATATCTCATTTTAATAAAGAAATAAAACAAACCTTTCCATATGCTATTACATAATAGCGTAAAAGTATTTTAAGAGAATGATGTTGCAAACATTTATTTGTATCTGTTTTTAACTCTGACTTGGAATTTATATATATTAGTTAATTTTAGTTGATAATATTTCATTATAATTTTTCTTTGTTTCTTTTTATATAATTGCTTATTGAAAGCTTGTAATATATATTTTTTTCATGAAAAAAATCTCATGGATGAAGATAATAAAAAATTCTAAAGTAAATATGCTTTTGAAAGAAATAAGTTTGACCACAATAAATGAAACGGGAAAAGAAAAAGTGCTTCAACAAATATTAGGAAATGAAAAGAAAAAAACAAAAAGTTTGAGTAAAGAAACAGTGCACACAAAAACGACAAAACAGAAAACAACATAACGGGGGTGGCCATATGCTTGATACCGCATTGGACGTTATTCAATAATTAACTTTCCTGCAATACGACGTCGCCTTCTCCTCCTTCGTGTTCACACTCCCACGTGTTTATTGCGTGACACATCACCCCACAGTTTTAATGAAGAAACAAGTACCATGTTCCACTCCAACAACAAAAATGAAACAATAAATAAAACAGTACCATGTGGGGGTTAACTATATTTGGGTCGTTCTATGGGACCCACATTCACGCCATTCACCTGCACAATTTTTTTTTATATTTTTTTAATCTCACTTACAAGTTACCATTATTATTCGATTAATCAATTAAATATTGTTTTTCTTGGAGAGATACGTACTAACCAATAATTCTGTTGGTTATTTCGAAATAGGAAACCTTTTTCAAACTTTCACCCTTATCTAAAACCTTTCATAAACAATCTTTTAAGCATTTTGTCAAAAATATTAATGATTTCTTTAAATGATCATTTTTAATTTGGTCACATTTTTATGTTATTATAGTAATATTTTTACTATTAATTTAATAGAATGAGATTAATAAAAAAACACCTTAGAATAAAGTGATTAAGCCTAAAAAATCCATATAAATATCAACTTAACTTAAATGAACCTGAGTGGTTTTATATTGAACAACGTGTTGTTGTCTCACTATTAAACAAGGAATAAATATATTTATCAAGTGTTTGAATTTGTATTTTTACGAAGCTAATTTGATCAAAGAGGATAAATTTGGATTTAATAATATTTTAAATGGAAATTCAACTTTGATCAAACTGTTAACTATCTGTTTCTCAGTTAAAATCATAAAATCAGATAATAATGTTACATATAAAAATATGATTAAAAAATACGAGTTAGTTGATTGGTTCCTTTGATATACATATACTCCTCCAACCACCAATATTCTTTGTCTGTGTTAAACTCTTGTCTTTCTCTCTCTCCTCAAGATAAGGCAGAGAAGAGAAGGAAAGAGAGAAGGAGAAGGAGAAGGAGATGGAGGGTGCAAACACGGTGGTGGAGCAATCCGTACCAACGCCGTCCAAGTTTCCGTTGAGCTTTTGGGAAACCACGGTGGCTTCAACGGTGGCTTTGATTTTCGCTGTGGGTCTAGCCGGCGTGTACCTCACCATGCCCGATTCCGATTATAGCTTTCTGAAGCTACCCCGCACCCTCCAAGACCTTAAACTCCTCCGGTAATGTTTCAACCAACATTCCCTTTTCTGTTATTTTACACGTGAATGTTGAAAAACAAAGAAAAGACCAACCTTTACTTCGTTTTCGTTGTTGGGGTTCCGCTTTCTTCTCTGTTTTCTTATTGGGTGTTTTCATTCTGGTGCAAGATGCGATTTTTATCAATTTGGTATGATTAATCTGTTGCAAGTTTCATTGCTTTTTAAATGAATGTTCTGATTGTCAAATCTGGTTTATTCTGTTGAAAAGATCTGACCGGGAACCGTGATTTCGGTCCAATCATGATGATTAATTAAAATCGTGATTTGAGAATGCTGTTTATAAGGATTCTGCGTAAATAGGATTAGGCTATTTTAATTTTTTTTTTCTCTCTTCCCTTTCTCTATTTTATCCCTTTGAAAAGCAGATCTGGAAAGGGTGTTGGGGTCTTGAGGGATCCCGCCGCTTGGAGGTAGTACATGAGAATATTAGGTTTGTTATCGTTAATAAATTAATCGAGGCTTTTGCTTTGAGTCAACAAGCTGGCATGTTGCAAGTTGCGAGTATTTATTGGCTGAAGGTTCACGTGCTATTCTAGTAAGGGTTCGGTTAACAAAACTTTGGTGCAGTTTGCAGTTAGTCCTAGGTTCTAACTTGTAATCATCTTATTTTATTTTCTGATAAACTTGTTTCCATATTTAAATAAAAAAAATTGCAAGTTGCAAGTTGTTGGACTTTGACTGAGATCAAGCAATATGTTTTCTTATTATTCCACTGTATGTGACTTAGGATGAACCTTGGTTCAACGTTATGGTTGTTGTTGTTGTTGATGATGCCCTGTAACTTGGAGGCACAGGGTCAAATCGTCATAGATTGACCACAAGTCATGCATATATAAGCTAAAATACCAACGCTTTTGGGTGGTTAGCTGGAGAAAGAAATAGACTACTTGACGTAAAACTGATGTATGTTTTCTCAATCATTTGGTCTGCAGTGGGAGCAGGCTAAATGATGGAATCTTCTTATGCTTTGAGATAGTCTATTGACTTTGCATTTCATTTCAATGAGTGGATAATATATATAATTCATCCTATGTTTTAAAAATGATTGTGCTTGTGTGGAAAAGGGAATTTGGTGGATCCTGAATGTAGAACGGGAAGTTGAATATAATACAAACTGTGTAATGCTTTATCTACCTTGTATTTATTTTTGTAGAGATAACCTTGAGAGCTATACAAGTGACTACACTGCACAAGTCTTGGTGGGATACTGCGTGGTATATATTTTCATGCAGACTTTCATGATTCCAGGGACTGTTTTCATGTCATTGCTTGCTGGAGCACTCTTTGGAGTCTTTAAAGGAATGGCACTGGTTGTGTTCACTGCTACTGCAGGAGCTTCTTCGTGCTACTTCCTGTCTAAACTGATTGGACGTCCAATTCTCTCCTCCCTCTGGCCTGAAAAGTTGAAATTCTTCCAAACCCAGGTTTGTTTCAACTTCCCACCACATTGGTTTTGATCCAATCCACATGGAAGTGAAAAAGTTATTTGTATGTATCCACAGGTGGCTAGAAGAAGAAAGAGTTTGTTGAACTACATGCTTTTTCTGAGATTGACTCCAACCCTGCCCAACACATTTATTAATTTTGCTTCGCCAATTGTGGATGTGCCTTATCATATCTTCTTCTTGGCAACTGTTATTGGACTCATACCCGCAGCTTATGTCACTGTCAAGGTACGTAGCCTACCAAAAATAGGACAGAGAAGAGTGAAATGTTTTAATGATGTGATTCTAAGAGATAGAGAGAGAAAAAATGGTGTACAGATTGTACAAGTAAATACTTCACATCTTGAAAAGGGTACTGTTATCTCAATGAATCATATGCACTTTTATCATGAGTTTTTGTCTTTTTAATTATTAAACTATTGTATCTTGGAAAGAATATTTCAGCTGTCTCTGATTGCATTTGAGTTTCTCGTTTTCTTATGCAGGCTGGGTTAGCTCTTGGAGAGTTAAAATCCATGGGGGATCTCTACGATTTCAACTCAGTTGCTACCTTGTTCCTCATTGGTGTTGTGTCAGTTACACCCACATTAATGAACAAGAACGAATCATAGCATTTTATAGGCCAAGAATCATTGCTGTATGATGGCCTTGTTCTCCTGACAGCTAATATCAGTTCAGTATTTGTACAGATCTCCAAAAGAAAAGGAAAAAAAAAGCAATTTCATTGTGATTCTCTGCAAATAGATTATTCCAAATGCTGCAGTAGTTCAAGACAAGCATATGATTGGTTGGATCTATGCTAGTGGCAAGAAACGAAGATTGGCTGAATTAGTTATGTACATTATTCACGAGTTGATATGTGTAAAACATTCACATATTGAATGGTAGTTATTTTGTCATGTTTACATCAACAAAAGATGTTTTCTTCATCTTTCCCATCATTTGATTATTACACATCAATCACTCGTTCACTTTCCCCGTCTTTCGTATTACAATCAATATAAAGTACATGAAATCAGTGCATCATGTGCATTGGGGGGCAGGTAGGATATGGAACCTACTGCGCCAACCACGAATGTGAAGAAAAGTGTGTAAGCATGGGTTGCTATACTAAATATTTTAAAAGTTCACACTCTCAACTGAAATTAATCTTTATACTTGAACCAACTCATGTTCTTCTCAATCAAGAATCTTGAGTTTTGGAATGTATACTATGTATTAAATAGAATATCATATGATGAATTGAAGAATGTGTGAAAAGTGTTATCTCTTTGTATTTTTTATAGTTAAAATTTGGAAAATGATACTTGAACAACCATTTTTGACAACATTTAGACACGCGCACACGTGTTTAAATTTGAGTGGTCCAGTTGGAAAAATTAAATGAAAATGGACCACTCAAATTTAGACACGTGTGCGCGTGTCTAAATGTTGTCAAAAATGGTTGTTCAAGTGTCATTTTCCTTAAAATTTAAACCTCAGTGTCCTTTGTTCATGAAGTTGAATCTACCTACGGCAAGTTGGCAACTGAGAATAGTATAAATGTGAACTGACAATGGCAATCTCCAGTCTCCAGTGTCGGATATGAAAAGTCAGTGATTGAAAAAGGCAATTGAGTAATGAGAGTTGTTCATTTTGATAGAAAATTGCATGTTTTAATGCTTCTTTACTTCCACTCATCCTCACAATACATTCTTCATTTCACATTTGCGTACAAGCATAATCTACAAGTCAGGGAATAACAAACTCAAATCCCACGAAGACATAACTTATAAATGAAGACATTCTAGAACACACTCTTATAAATATGAAATTGTGACATTTTATTGTCGCAGCCCGTAAGCTTTTTAGGGTTTCAATAGCTTCAAAAGAAAACAACTTTAGTGCGGCTCAATTTAGTACGGCAACATCCTATCAATTTTCTTCCTGTACCCTATTAAAGCTTTTCGATTTTTCTTTTTCAAAAATAGAAGTGGGTGAGTGTCTTCAAAAAATATCTTTCCAAAAGTAATTTAATGCATTCCAAAAAAGTAAAATCCGAAACAATGAGACACAGGAAGAAATTTGATGGGGTGCATGAAGTAACAGCCTCGTCTGCTATATAATATTCTTTCATCTTTATTCACAGATAAAGGGTTAGGGAAGACATTGGGTCAATGTCTTAATTCTATTTATTTTTCTTTGTATGATTAAAGTAAAAAATTAAGAATAAAGGCAGGTTAACTGAAGTACAAATTTAGCATTTGTTTGGATAAAAGTTAATAAAATTAAGGTTTAAATATAATTTTAATATTTGATTAATGTTAAAAAATTAATAAAGATAATTAAGATATGTGAGGCCCTAGATAATTAGCACTAAAAATCTCTGTCACATCAAATTAATGCACTGATGAGTCACCTGACTGCTCTCATTAATGCACTGCGCCACACACACAGTCTCATTAAAAACGCACTCACACACTCTGACGCACGCCTGCCAAGTGTCACTTTGGAACCTTCTGAATCTGCAGGGGGAAACAGGTGTCCGCATGAGAGTGCACGTTCGTTTGACGTTGAGAAGAAGGAAATGATTTTCTGAAAACACTTCTTCTCACTCTCTGCATTCATCTTCTTCCTCACGAAACTCTGGCCTTTCATTTTCTCCATCTTCTCTCTAGAACCTCCCAACTTCTCTCTACTGTAACTCATCACCTTCTTCTCCGATCACGTTTCAGAACCGTAGAAACGTTCCTGGAGACGTGAGCGTCATTCTGATCCGAACAGAGTTTGGAACGGAACTGGTAAGTCCTTATTGCTAAGCTTTCGTCCTTTTAGTTTCATGCGAACCCTAGTTCTGGTTGCATGCACGAGTTTTAGGTCTGAGTCGTTTATGATTTTTGGTGTTTTAGATTAAGTGAAAGTTGTTGAGCAAAACCTGAGGGTAGGACGCTGTTAGAGGTCGCACTAAATCTTGCTCTTTGGGAATACACTGCTATCCAGGTAAGGGAAGCTTATATGTTTAATTTATACTTGTGTGTTGTATGAAAGAATGTTATGAAGATATGTATGTGGGCTGTTTGAGTATGCATGAACGAATACTGATTGTATGGATGAATATGAATTCTTATTTGGTTGATCCGCATGTTGGTTTGATATGTATGGAAGATGGATGATTAATGTAATGTATGAGTTATTAATGTGATAAATTCTATAAGATCTGTAGATTAATATTGGATGTGAAGTTATGAAGTATGAATCTTATGAAAAATGTAAAGTTAAGATAGTTGGAAAAATCTGAATATGATAATTCTCTCTATGATAAATTACGTTCGTCATCGTACGGTCTTATACCGTTCGGTTTCCCTGACAAAGACTTAGAGTAGAATTCTTTCATTTGGAAAGAGTTCGGTTTGAGAACGAGCGCCTTCATTGAATTACTATGTTTGAGCGTTCGGCTCAGCATAGAGTTGTAGTATGCTTTAAATTAAATAATATTGAATTAAGAAACGTTCGGTCTTATACCAAGCGTTCGTCCTAAATAGCGCTCGGTCTTATACCAAGCGTTCGTCCTAAATAGCGCTCGGTCTTGTACTAAGCGTTCGTCATGATTGATTCTTGGTCATCTACCTAAGGGTTCGTTTTAATGAAGTGTTCGGTCTTAGATTGAACGCTCGTCCTATCGTTGATTCCTTAACGAACGATAATAGCGTTCGTCCAAATACTTAATAAATGTATATTGTCGAGTTCGGTCATTGACTGGCAGTCGACCTCTTTTGAAACAAAAGGTTCCTAATGTAGTTGAGTATTCTTCTTGATGTATCTTCGTCCAAGAGGAGTCAACCTGTCCTCTTGGTACTTAAAATATTCTGAAAGTAGTCATATTATTCTGGAGTCTTTTTGATTGTTAATGAGTTCCTCTAAATCTGGCTTTTAACGTTCGTCCTCTTCCTTCAGAAATTTGAACGTTCGTCCTTTTAAGAGAGTGGAACATAGAATGAAAATATTATGAATATGAAATATTAAGAGGTGTGAACACTATATTAAATGATTATACGATTATGGAATTTGAACGAGCGTTCCATGGAGGAACGTCTCTTATATATATTTGAATATTAAATTTGGTAAAGTATGACTGTGGATAAGCTAAGCCAGGCTTGGTCCATCCTGATATTCCGTGACACTCATCTTCACGTAGAGGGGAGTAGTTCATGTGTGGGAATGGCAGGAGGTCCTTAGTCCATAAGTTAACATGGGCGACGTAAGAACGGACTAACCTCGAGTGGCAGCTGATTAGGTATATCCCGGCTATTACACCACTCGGGTGCGAGGACGCCTGTAGCTACACGGTTTCATACAGTCCGGACGGTCGTCTTACTTATATAAAGTTACATGATGTTACATGTTAGACTATGTGCTCGTGTGGAATGATATGTTCATTGTATGTGTTGTTTGTATGAATTAAATTATATAAGCTTACCCTTTCGTTTTTCCTTGTGTTGTCATACTGTATATGTACGTTCGTCCTGTCTTGCAATGATCATCCGTGTGGATGTGAGCAGATGGAGGTGCGTCACTTGAAGAAGTGCTAGAAGAAGAAAATTTGGAAGACGCTAACCTGGTGGATGTAGAAGTTAAAGCCGAGCCTTAGAGTGCTTGCGGATGTCTGTAGTTTAGCTTTATTAATGTTATTTTTGAACGTTCGGTTATAGTTTTGTAAGACCGTTCGTCCCTGAACTCTTGCTTGTATAAGCGTTCGTTATTTCTGTATGATTATGCCGTTCGGTATTTTGACGCGCGTTCAGATTTGTAAGACTGCACTGTTTTATTAGCTTAATGTAATTAATTCTGATTATGGTAATTACTATATTTTGGGATGTTACAAGATACAAATTATTTTAAGTTAAAATAGTTAGATATTTTAGCTGCTCAATTCAACTAAATACTATATTTATTTTTTAATATAAATAAATAACTATATTTACTATTTTTATTTTTCAATATTTTAGTTTTAATATTTTATTTTTAGGTTTAATCATTCGCAAAGACTTTTTTTTTTCTTAGAATCTCAAATAAGTTCCTTACTTATTTTTCGTCTCAATTGAATCTTAATCTTTGCAAAATTGATACATTTAGAGCCATATTGATAGACTTCATTTTTCAAGAAGTCGATCAACGCTCTCCTCTCATCAAAACACATAGAGACAGAACTGAAAATATATTGTATTATTGATATTATCATAATAGGAATACAAGAATCACCCTTTCTAGGCAGCCTCTCTCCTCCACTAGAACAATGATCCCGTCTATACTCAAATGTACAAAAGAATTGATCCCCCTTACTCAAACAGACTCCTATTTATAGTAATACTTCCCCATGCCCTTTTCTAACTAATTGCCAACCATCTTTCCCGCTCTTAGTTGTCCTTCCTAAACCTTGCTTACTTCTTCTTTCTCTTATATACTTTTAGTTCTCTAACATTTAAATTGGAGTAACGCCATTAGATTGACGTATATGTGACATGCTGATGGTGTTTTTTTAATGATGTAGCGCAAGAAATATAGTTAATAAGGGATTGTGACGTATAAATTAATATTTTTTAATTAAAAAAGTTAGAGAAATTGTAATTAAACGAAATTGAGAAAACAAATTAGGGAAAAGTGTGAGTGCTTCATCTTCTCTTATTCAGTTTTTCTTTGGCAGAAAGGGGAGACACTCTCTTCTTCCTTCTTTTCTGGTTCTGTTTCTGTTTCGATTTCGCAAGGAGGGGAAAACACCCTTCTTCTTCCTCTCTTTCAATTTCATTTGTGTTCGCTTCGTAGGGAGAATAGACTGTATTTCTCTTTCAAAATCAGCATTCTACCAACGGAGATGAAAGAATTGAAAGCTCATGAAAATAAAGTGAAAATACTAGTTAGTTATCCAGAGTAACTACTTCTTCAGCATGACCTTCATGGCATTAAGGTTGAATCAAGTTTGTGGGAAGAAAAGATCAATAAAAAAATATGATAAAAAAAAAGCTCAAAATGAAAAAGAAGGTTGAGCTGGGAAAGAAAATGATATGTGATAAATGATATATTTTGGGATTTGAGTATTGGATTGGGAATTGAAGTTGTTCTCTTCTTAATAGGTGTCTTTGAATCCAAGAAAAACCATGATTCTTTTTCTAGCCAAGCCAAGCCTTAACCTGAAAAGACCTTTGGACTTAAGCAATAGTGTGTGAAGTGTGTGAATCAAATGAAATGCAAAAGCTGATGAAGTTTTATGTCAATTCTACTGTCATGTGAGGACAAACACTTGAGTGTGAGTAATGATAAATGCTGATTTGGTTGTTCATATTCTATGCACAGATGATTTTGTGAGTGATGCACCATGTCATACTTGTTTGAAATCTTTGGGAATGCATGTGATTATTCTGATGTGCAGAGTCATTTTATAAAAATGTCAAATGTCTGTTGTGATGTTCATTTTCTTATGTGATTTCATGAGGGCATGAAATAGTTCAAGTTTGGGGGAGTTGATAAGTGTGAAAAAGAGTTGTTTTTATACTTATAAATGAGCTCAATCTTGTAATTATTCATGTTGTTCCTCATTGAAAAGTTGTAATAGGTAGTAGATTGTTATGTAAAATATTATACAGGAAATGGTGTATTATTTAGACTCTGTCAACCAATTTTCGCAAAGCGAAAGCCAAAATTCGCACTGCCAAAAGAAGGAAATTCGCATAGCGCACCAGTACCTGTGTGCTGAGCGAATAACATTAGTTAAAGTGCAGCAGTTAAGAAAATTCGCATAGCGCACCAGTACATGTGCGCTAAGCGAATTAATGAAGTTAAATGGCTTTAAAAGACGTGACAGAAAGACAGAAACATTCTTCTGACAGAAGTTCTGGACAAAAGAAAGAAACGAAAACATCTCAGGAACTTCTGGAGACTACTTCAAGGCATCAAGACACCATTGTTGCAAGGGATTGCTTCAAATGTGTACGTTTTAGATGACTAGGAGTAGTTAAAT
>NC_142170.1:39073885-39093885 GCF_029865625.1 Vigna umbellata
TCTTTCTCCTTATCTTCATCCGCTTGGGCTCCTTCATGGCCTTCTACTTGCTTACCCGTTCTCAAAGTAATAGCACTTACATTTTGCGGGTTGATCACTGTTTGTGCAGGTAGTTTATTTGACTCCTTAGCCTCTAATTTTTCCACCCTCTGAGTCAACTCTACAATTGATTTCTTGATTTCTGAATTTTGCTCAAGTATTGTTTTCATGAAATCTTGTAGTGACATTTCAGGTTGAGGTTGTTGCCTTTGTTGAGGTGGAACATAAGGTTGTTTATTCTGTTGATACCTATTGGAGGACGAATCATGATAATTTTGGTATGGTCTATTTCCTCCAATCATGTTTGCAGCAAAACCTTGAGATGGGTTTTCCATAGTGGTTTCCACCAAGCTAGGACATTCATCAGTATAATGGTTAGTTGAAATGCAAATTCCACACTTCTTAGCAATTTGTGGAGTTGAGGTTTTAAAAAAACTTGCAATCTCGTCGAGTTTGCTTTCTAGCTTATTCAATCTTTCGTCTATTCTCTTTCCATCAACTGCACCATTATCAATTTCATGCACTCCCTTCAACAAAGTCACTGAATTTTCTCTTGTGTTATACTGTTGATTGTCTACTGCCTTCCGTTCTATTAAATCTATACCATCTTCTGGTGACCTATCTAAGAAAGATCCTCCGCTTGCAGCATCTGCCCATGACCTATCAGTAGGACTTAAGCCTTCATAAAAGCTTAGAATAAAATATTCCATTTGGAGTTGAGGGCATGAAGAACATAGTTTCTTGAATCTTTCCCAATACTCACTAAGATTCTCTTTATCATATCTTGAATTTCTCTGCGGATAGCTGATAATCTAGATGCATGAAAATACTTCTCAAGAAAAAGTCTTTCAATAGTTTCCCAATTTGTAATACGTGTAGAGAGATAATACCACCAATCTTGAGCTGCTCCTTGAAGAGTAAATGGAAAAGCTCTCATTTTAAGGCTCTCTATTGTGATCCTGGGAGATCTAAAATTTTCACACAACATGTGAAATTGTCTCAAGTGCTTGTGTGGATTCTCCCTTGATAACCCATTGAACTTTGGCAAGGCATTTAATAGGTCATGTCTCAACTCCCACTCCTCATTAGGGTATTCAATGTTACTTCGGATAGCTGTATTGTGGGAGGTGGCTAACTGTCTGATGGTTCTTTGTGCCATATTGTTTGGGTTAGGATCAGGTAAAGGATTGGATGGTATGTTTATGACTGGAGATAATGAAGGTGGAATGACTTCAGATGTAGGAAGTGTTCCCTCAGTAGAACACCCAAATTTCAATCTTCTCCGCAGCTTTCGCAAATTCCTTTCGACTTCCGGGTTAATTTGATAAAATTCTCCTGGGTTAGCTCTGGTCATGCACTACGCAATCTGCTTGAAGTTGAGGCTATCAAATTAATACTACTTTTCAAGGCAACTTCAGTATTGCCAAGTAGTATGTAAGAAAGTAGATAGGGTTAACGTAACCCTGAGTCGTCTCCCAACAAACACGAAATTGCTTTCAAATATCTGACTCTTATGAATGTTATGCAATGCTTATGAATAAAAGTAATGTTTGGAGAATGTTTAAAGAGCAAATAAGAAACTTAAAAACAGTTACGATGAAATAGGCTAATTCCACTGCTTTTCCAAGATAGATTCATCATCGGTTATTCACGGATAATTGTTCAATTGATTATTGTTTAAGTTTCAAATTAATTAAAGTACATTCTTAATTAATTCGAGGGCGATCATGCATTTAACCAAAGTAAATTCTCAATCAAATGCAAAACCTTTCTAGATTATTCACAATAAATTCAACCAAAGTACATTCTCAATCAAATTCTATTGTGTTTAATCATGTCTATTCTTAAATCTCCTAACCAAATTAAAAGCTAATCAATAAAAGTAAATTCTCAATTGATTATAATTGAAATTATTACTAATCAATCAAAGTATATTCTCAATTGATAGTAAAAACCATTTAATCATATGAAAGTTCCTAAATTAAAGCAAAGTAGATTCTCAATTTAATCCTAGAAACCCTAAAACTCATATAATCAATATGCATGTAGATTCAAACAGATTATGATGCAAAAATCTTTGCTTTTAACAAGATGGAGAGATGAAAGACATAGAGAGAACAACTTAAATCAATAATCAAAGTAAACAATTGCATTAACTGAACGTAACCTCAGAATCCGTCATGGAATTACAGCAGAATAGCCCTAAATGCTTAGCTCTCCATGAGTGGAGTCGAATACAAGATGAGAGAAAAGTGAGAGGATTATGAGAGAATGAATGAACTAAGTGAAGTCGCCTGGGTCTCTTTAAATAGGCTTGATTGGGCTTGGACTCTGAATATTCAGTTGATAGAATCTTTTTATCTTATATCTTCCAAATAACTAAAAGATTTAAAACATTATTTGGAAGATATTTTCTGTTGATATTCCCAAATTAAATTAATTCAACAACTGAATTTTATTTTTTTATCTTTTCTGACTTTCTAAAATTATACAAATGCCCTGAAATTTCCTCTATCTGCACTTTAGCCCCCTTTTTATTTGCTGAAATTGCAAGAAAGACCCCTGTTTGACCACCCTTTGACCAGATTTGACCCAACTTACACGCACCAATCAGGGCTTGACATGTGGTAGATCCCACTGCACCCAAAATTAGGGTTTGCCAAATTGGGGAAAACGTTTCCCTCTGCGCCGCGCTGCTGTTGGAGAAGAAGCTCTTCTCCTCTTCGGTGCTCGATGGTGATGAAGATGAACTCATGAGGGGGTGCGTTGCGATTCTTGATCTGAGTTTCTTTGTAGGTTTTGGTGGGGTGATAGGTAGATGATGGCTTGGTGGTGTCGATGTGGTGCGCGACGGAGGATGACGGCGATTTCTGGGTTCTTGGGTTTCCTTTGATTTTTCTGAGTGTAGGTGGTAGTTCTCGCAGAGGAAGATGACGATACCGTGTGAGAAACGTTGTGTCGCGACAGCCATGGAGATGCGAAGAAGATGAACGGAGGTTGCGGATGATGCGGTGCAGAGCTTGCGTCAACGAAGGAGAAGACGAAGATGGAGGTGCGATGGTGATGCTGGCGGCGCTTGGTTGCGGCAAGATGTAGATCGACGACGGTTGTGTGTGACGGCTCGACAGCGCTGAGGTTGGCGGCCGAGCGGCGCGGCGGCAGTTGACGGCATTGGCGGCTAGGGTTTCTGTGGAGAAGGTGGAAGATGATGCTCATGGGTTAGGGCTGAGGTGGCGGCACATGGTTGGCTAGATCTGTGTGGGGAGGATTTGGACACGTGGCATGATCTGGTGGAGTCTAGCTTAGGAGGGGTATAGGTAGGGAAATTTAGGAGGTGTATTTAGAATAGGGTTACTCTTTGGCTTAGTATTGGGCCTGTTTAAGAGAATAGGGGTGTATGTAGGGAAATTGGGAGGTGCAAGGGTAAAAGTTGCCTGTTTGGCCCATCTGTACCAAATAAAATCTGATTTTGGGCCTTGAATTGCCATTTGGACCAATAAAACTTATATTCTCAGCTGCACAAATAAACATTAGAACATCCAAGAATTATTTATGCGCTAAAACTTACTTTTTACGTCTCTTTATTTCCCAAACCCAATAATTCCAATCATCACAAATTCACTTAAAATCAACCATTTAAACACAATTATCCCATCAAAATTTTAATTTTCAAACATAAATGTGGGCATAGATATGCACTCATCAATGAGTTAAACAAAGCATGCATAGAGTATAGAAGAAAAACCCTAACAATTAATGAAGCAAAGCAAATAGAATATAGAACCAATTGAATACATGAGAGTTTCAAAGGATTACATCGGTTCCCCAACAACAATAGAGGTTTACTTCACCATAGACATGGTGAAACTAGATGAAAAACAATGAAAGAATGAAAGATAGAACCCTAGAATTTGAAGAAAGGAGCTTCCGCATCCAAAATCCGCCTCCAAAGTGTGAAGAAAGTGTGATTTCGCCTCTTTCTGTCCAAAGATACTAACCCTAATTCGACTAACACCTTATATAGTTTCCTAAAAATTATAGAAAATAGGCCCAATCCCAAATAAATGGCGCTCAGCGGCACTTTTAACGCTCAACGGTAAGTGCAGGTCTTCAGAATTGACGCTTAGCTGCAACTTTGGCCTTCAGCGGTGACTGCAGGACTTCAGAACTCCGCTCAGCGGTGAAAGTAGCGCTGAGTGGTGACTGCAGCTCTTCTTTTGTGCACTTTCACTTCCTTTCCTGAGTCCAGCTCCTTACTACTTCAACTTCTTTCATCTAATTCATCTTAATTCCTGCGAAAACAAGGAAAACCAAGCATAATAAAACCCATCCAACTCTCTTATTTACAAAACATAAGCAAAAACATGATTCCAAGCTAATTTCTAAGTCATAAAGGTTGTGTTTAAGGTCAAAATTAAGTATAAAAGTAACAATTTTTCAACTGTTATCACAATCCCAAACTTAGATCTTTGCTTGTCCTCAAGCAAACAAGATGTAACTCAGTCTTCCACCAATCCATACAACGGTTCACCACATTCAAACTTTTTCTTTCAAGATAAGTAATTACTCAAATCAACTTATCACAAAGAATTTAGTCAAGATGCACACATGCTTTGGTGTTCACATAATCACATAGTATCCAACAAATGTTATTCTCATGAATGATCAATTAACTAAGCATTGATGTAATCATGTGCTCATGGAATCTTTCCTCACCAGATAAAGTGTTTCACTCAAACACACAAGTGTATAAGAGGTCATTCATTCACTCTACTATCACAATGTCACATGAATCAATTTTGCCTTTCATTTAACCACAATAAAAAACATTCACAAGTAAGTATCATCACAACGGCTTTTGTATGGCTTATAATGTGGCTGGGCTAACAAGAAAATTGGTTTTTCTGGATCACAAAATTCTTGAGTTAAGTGAATCATCTAAACACAACCATTCTTCCTTCTTCCCAACTTTCTTTTGCATTGAGCCTTTCTTTTTCTTTCTTTTCTTTCCTTTTTATTTTTCTTTTCACATGTCTAGCTCAATGCTTTTCATATTCCCTTTTTTAGACCTCCTAACAATCCCAAACTTGAACATTTATCCATACCACAAGATATTTTTCAACTCAACTCAAGGTAAAGCTTTTCAAAAAGGGTTTTCTATCATGTTCAAGGCTAAGGGTTCAAAGGATAGAACACATTGTGCTCTTTTTTACTGGGCTAAAATCATGCATTTGGCTAATAAAGGGTTAATGGCCCTGATCATGTGATACATACAAGCAAGTGATTCAATCATAGAAATCTGGGCAAAGTCATTCATGCTTTCAATGTAATAGCGTTCAATCAAAAACACTGGAGTTCAAAACCTCACATATAAGCTCATCCAATCATTCCACATACACATCCTGCTTAGCATCATAATCACAATCACAACATCATGCATTTGTTCACATAGCTTGTGAACAACCATGATGAGAGGGTCGCACCTCTCACAAAAGTTGTGCATAAAAGAATGCAGTATAGTACTAGGAAGTGACTCCTAGGTCGTCTCTCAAGGACCAAATGTGGTTCAGTCTCAGATCAAACACATAGTGGGGGGGTTTTGAAAGATTTTTGTGAATGCAACTGAACTTAAATAAGACACTAATGCAAACGGAAATGTAAAAACGGTCTCAATTACAAAATTAAAGCAGTTGGTTACTAAAGCTAACATTACTTTTAAATTAAAGGAGTGAAAATTAACCAATTTAAAAGAGTGAAAATTAACTTTGTGATGATTAACATTGAAAGGAGAATATGGTAATCAAGCAAAGATCACTTAAAAATTAGCAAGCATTCAAACCTAAGTGTATGCAATATGAAAATTGTAACCAAATTAAGTGCAAGATTAAGCATTTAAAATAACACAAAAGTGGACCCTTGGACTCCTCTGGACGTGGCAGCAGCTCCCTTCCATCACCGAAATGAATAAAAACATTCACTTGAGCATTTTCCCAGGCCGTGAATCAAAGCCAATGGAACACCTCACAAACGTGACACACTACCCTTTGAATCCCGTGCTTCAGCATTTCAACATCCGCACCTCTCCACCACTTGTGCATTCCATCTCAAGCAACGTGCACACACGCTTACCGCTTCATTCTCTTCATTCATTCAATGCAAAACAGCATCCAGCCATACCATCTAATTACCGTGCACACCAGTTTCTAAAATAAAATAATTATTTCTCCTCCTCCAAACGTAACAGCTGACACCTACTAAACTAAATCCAAATCTGCAAGGGAAAACCCATCACCGTGCACCAAAATTAATCACCATACTGTACCACCAAAATAAATCACCCGTACACCACTCTTCCACCTAATCTACATTCTCATTCCAAAAAAAATAATTAAAAGCAAGCTACTTTTAATGCTGGCCGTGACCTGCTTCCAGCTCCCGTGAACACCATACTCCCATTTTTTCTTCTTACCGTGCACACCAGCCATGACACCTCAACGTACTTCTACTGCATCCAAATTTTTGCACACCCTTTCATCCCATCAACACTTGTCTCCGTATGCACACCAACAACCCAATGCCGGACGTGACAGCTCCCATTAATCAGCACTCATTTCATAAATGAATGAATAAAAAAAAACGAATCTCATTTCTCTTGCACCAGCCGTGATTCAGCGTGCACTCTCTTTCCAGCAAAGCAACATTAAAAAGCTTTAATAAAAAGTTGGAATGGGTGTATCCTCCCAAGCCGTAAATCACATGTATTCCCACTACCCACTCCCATCAAATCAACATTTTCATTCTCAAAGCTGCAGCAATGCTCACCACTCATTTCTTCCTGCATGACCCCTATCACCGTGGCACCTACGTGTTGTTGCTTCCTTCCTCCATCTCAATTCTAGTCTCTTTCCGTGCTTCCAGGGCGTGAAATCATGGAATGAACTTTCAAAGTGCATAAAACCAAAAATAAAAAAAAGATGCCATCAAGAATCAGCAAAGAGAATAACAATTTAACCATTCATTCCTCCATTCCAGCGTTCAGCCCCTAGAAAAAGTTCACTCCAAATACAATCGTTGCCCCCCTAAAATCAAAAGACCGAGACCCTCCCAAAAAAAACGAGAGACCGAGAGTGAGAAAAAAAAAGTCCTTCGTGGTGTGGCGGCTGGGCACTTTTTGAGGGCCGTGTGTCCTCACTTTTAGGGTAGGGTCCACACACAAGAAAAACCCTAGGTCTAAATCACTAACTTCTAATTTTTGGGTCTACTCTAATTTACCAAAAATTGACCCAAAATATAAGAGTTGATACAGAAATTTTAAATTACTGAATTACAATTTAATTAATTCTAAAATGTCTGTGTGGAGAGTCTTGAATTTATTTGGCATTCTTCCTGATGTCCCAAAATGTAATTCCGAAATTTTCCTGCACTTCAAAAAAAATGCACTTAATCAGCTCAGAAAATCCAAATTAGCACAATTACAAATTTCCGACCAAATTAAGCAGAATTCGGAAAACTGGGAAATAACAAACAATTAAACACAATTCCCTGGTTTATTTAAGTGCAATAAACTAAATATAATTCAAGAAATAATGACTCATCAAAATAGACCACACTTAGTCTTTTGCACTCCTGGGCAAAACCAAGACGAAAACCAGGGAACTACTCAAACATCAGGAAGGTGACACAGACTCGACAGACAGACAACAAAGACTCCAAAACAGGAACAGAAACAGAATTACACAGTCCTCCAGGAATCTGGACCAAGAAAGAAAGTAGACAATATCCAACACAGAATCAATCAGAGAAAGCAGATACTCATGAAATCATCCAAGCAATTCAAGACATGGCAAAATGATCAATCAGCTCAAGAGGTGAATCAAAAGCAACAAAACTCACAGATGCACTATCAGTGTTTCTCTCAAGTGTATAAGGTAAAGAATTTCAACTCAATGCACTCAAGAAAGCAAACAACAACAGACTTGGCAAACCTCTAATATCAACACTCAAAACATATGCATGTTCAAATCAAAAGGTCTTTTCATGGTTGTAATGGGGCCAAGGACAAGGGAGGATATATCTGGATAAGAAGCTACAAACCATAAGGAACAGAGGAGCAATGGGGAACAAGTGTAAACACATTCAAACCCACCCACAACCTCTAATTCCATCCTCTTCTTGACTCCATTATTCACAATTATTCACATTTTTTTTTTCACTATTTTTCTGCTCTCTTTTTTTTTCATCCTGTCTCTTTTCTTTTCTCTCTTTAGCACACAACTATAAGAGACAAGATATAAATCATATTTACCAAAACAAAAACAAGAAGAGGAACCAACTAGCCAACTCATCAGAAACCCCCAAGAGACCACACTTGTTCCCAAAACACTTCCAAAGCTCCAAAATTCCCTAAGGTTAAGGTAATCATGGTTTTTCACTTAGGGCTAGTGTATGAGCTTCAAAACAAAGAAATGGGGGAAAGTATAGGCTCAAAAAGGGTTTTCAAGGGATTAGAACAAGGTAGGCTTATTTGGCTAGAGAGGCTCAAGAACAAAACTGCCTTTATCACTTCCAAACATGCATATCAATCAAGAATTATCAACAAGAGTCAAGCCAAGGCATATGTGCAAGCAATCAAGAGACATATCACACACAAGAAAGAACATAAAGTGGCTCAAATCTCACACAGGGTGATTCTGTCACAATCAATTCAACTCTCAAAAATCATAATCATCTTCCAAGCGGAGAAAAGCAAGGATTTCCAACCAATCAGAGTATCAATGAAGTGAAAGACATATTTACAATCCAAACAAAGTCCAGAAATCAAGAGAAACATGTAAAACTGTATACAAAATAAAACAAAAACTACCTAGAAAAGAAAAAAAATTTAACACGGAAAACGAAAACTAATGAAGAAAAATCAGAATCTCCCCCAATAGACCACACTTAAACTACACAGTGTCCCCAATGTGTCATAAGCATAAGATCGAAAATCAAAACAGTGAACAGATCATGGACAAGTGCAATAAAAGTAGGGAAAGGGGGAGAAGAGAGAAAGAAAACTCCCCTGATCATGGTGGCAGTTGCCAATTTTGGACTTGCAGGGAGATGTCTTCCACCATTGGATCCAGCCAGGAAGTTTTGAGGAAGAATTGCTTCATCCTCCAGATTTGATCTAGCAGGGAGATATTATCCACAGCTGGATCTATGCAATGATTGTTGATGAGCAGGTTCAGCAGGTGCCTGTTGATCTTCAAATTATTGTGTATGTAAGCACCCTTGTCTTCCACTGGGGGTGCATGTTGGTCAAATTCATATGTACCTCCTGCAGCATGGTTAGTACATTGTGGCTCCAAAGAATTGACACACAGGGGTATAACACCCAATCCCAGTGTAACAGGCTGAACAACAGATAAACTCTCAGAACATGAATCAATTTCAAATTCAGAAACAATATCAACCACAGACTCAGATTCATGTTCAGTGCATGGAGAATAAACATACGAATTTGACATCAAACATTGATTCTCATCATGCAGAGAGGGAAAATTAAAATCAGACTCAACAACAATATAATCATCAGCATACCTCTCAACAACATAATCATCAATATAATCAAATTGAGGTATGCTTACCTCCTCTTCCTTGAAGATTGCTAAAGTGTGGGAAGATGAAGGTGGTCTACCTGGTTCAGGATTACTGCTTATTTCTGCCTGCTCCTCAAAATATTCATCACTCTCTTCAGGTGCAAGGGTAGGGACATAGGATGATGGGAAAGTAGATGGCACAGTAGTAAGCTCATGACTCTTCTCCCCATCTTCTATGTTGATGCCACTATCATCATCATCTGGAATCTGAACAGTCTGAAATGGTAACTCTGAATCTTGAGACTGTTCCTGATTCAATTGAGTAGCCATCTGCCCTATCTGGTCATTCAAGCTCTGAATGGACGCTCTGGTCTCTTGCTGAAACTGCAGGTTCTGCATGGTCAACTGCTCCAACAACTCCTTCAATGTAGGCTCAGAAGTAAAAGGCTGAGGAGCTATTTCGGCAGGAGCACTATACTGCTGACTCTCGTATTGCTGGACTGGTGGAGGCATAAAAGTACTCTGGAATGGTGGTTCTTGATATTGATGCTGTGGATCATCATACCATCCCAAGGTAGGGTCATTCCATCCAAGACCGTTGCTGTAAGCATATTGCACAGGGGAAAATTTGCTAAGAAACTGGTGCTCAAGATGTCCCCAATCGGTAACGGATCTCAGAGGAAGAGAGTCATGCCAATCCTTAGCTGCTCCTTGTAATGAATGCGGAAATGCGCTCAAGAAAATGTAATCAAGAGGGACATCTGGAGGCTTCATTGAAGAGCACATGATGTGGAGCTCCTCCAAATATCTGTGTGGGCATTCTCCTGCAAAACCATGAAACTTAGGTAGCAAATGTATCAGTCCAGGGGTGAGATCGCAATGAAGATCATCCTCCTTAAGTGAAACCGGCTCACAAAGAGCACTCTCATAAATTAGAGGATGAGTCATATTGTTCTCAACATAGAAATCAGCAGAATATGAATTAAAATCAGAGTAACATGCAGAAGGAGAATCATAATCAGAGGCACTAGCAAAACAAGCAGTATTCACGAAATCAAAATAGGTAGACATGGAAAAAGAAGAATACTAAAAATCACGAAACAAATAAAACACAACACATTTATACATGCAACACGCACACACAAAACAGAACATCACATCACATCACATCACATCACAACACAAGACAAAACACAACACACACAAACACAACAAAAAACCTAAGACTGAACCGTTGGTCCCCGGCAACGGCGCCATTTTGATGAGAGGGTCGCACCTCTCACAAAAGTTGTGCATAAAAGAATGCAGTATAGTACTAGGAAGTGACTCCTAGGTCGTCTCTCAAGGACCAAATGTGGTTCAGTCTCAGATCAAACACATAGTGGGGGGGGTTTTGAAAGATTTTTGTGAATGCAACTGAACTTAAATAAGACACTAATGCAAACGGAAATGTAAAAACGGTCTCAATTACAAAATTAAAGCAGTTGGTTACTAAAGCTAACATTACTTTTAAATTAAAGGAGTGAAAATTAACCAATTTAAAAGAGTGAAAATTAACTTTGTGATGATTAACATTGAAAGGAGAATATGGTAATCAAGCAAAGATCACTTAAAAATTAGCAAGCATTCAAACCTAAGTGTATGCAATATGAAAATTGTAACCAAATTAAGTGCAAGATTAAGCATTTAAAATAACACAAAAGTGGACCCTTGGACTCCTCTGGACGTGGCAGCAGCTCCCTTCCATCACCGAAATGAATAAAAACATTCACTTGAGCATTTTCCCAGGCCGTGAATCAAAGCCAATGGAACACCTTACAAACGTGACACACTGCCCTTTGAATCCCGTGCTTCAGCATTTCAACATCCGCACCTCTCCACCACTTGTGCATTCCATCTCAAGCAACGTGCACACACGCTTACCGCTTCATTCTCTTCATTCATTCAATGCAAAACAGCATCCAGCCATACCATCTAATTACCGTGCACACCAGTTTCTAAAATAAAATAACAGCTGACACCTACTAAACTAAATCCAAATCTGCAAGGGAAAACCCATCACCGTGCACCAAAATTAATCACCATACTGTACCACCAAAATAAATCACCCGTACACCACTCTTCCACCTAATCTACATTCTCATTCCAAAAAAAATAATTAAAAGCAAGCTACTTTTAATGCTGGCCGTGACCTGCTTCCAGCTCCCGTGAACACCATACTCCCATTTTTTCTTCTTACCGTGCACACCAGCCATGACACCTCAACGTACTTCTACTGCATCCAAATTTTTGCACACCCTTTCATCCCATCAACACTTGTCTCCGTATGCACACCAACAACCCAATGCCGGACGTGACAGCTCCCATTAATCAGCACTCATTTCATAAATGAATGAATAAAAAAAAACGAATCTCATTTCTCTTGCACCAGCCGTGATTCAGCGTGCACTCTCCTTCCAGCAAAGCAACATTAAAAAGCTTTAATAAAAAGTTGGAATGGGTGTATCCTCCCAAGCCGTAAATCACATGTATTCCCACTACCCAGTCCCATCAAATCAACATTTTCATTCTCAAAGCTGCAGCAATGCTCACCACTCATTTCTTCCTGCATGACCCCTATCACCGTGGCACCTACGTGTTGTTGCTTCCTTCCTCCATCTCAATTCTAGTCTCTTTCCGTGCTTCCAGG
Organism: Vigna umbellata; assembly: GCF_029865625.1. Lineage (NCBI taxonomy): Eukaryota > Viridiplantae > Streptophyta > Magnoliopsida > Fabales > Fabaceae > Vigna > Vigna umbellata. Next base: position 39,086,195 of record NC_142170.1, read on the forward strand.
GCGTGAAATCATGGAATGAACTTTCAAAGTGCATAAAACCAAAAATAAAAAAAAGATGCCATCAAGAATCAGCAAAGAGAATAACAATTTAACCATTCATTCCTCCATTCCAGCGTTCAGCCCCTAGAAAAAGTTCACTCCAAATACAATCGTTGCCCCCCTAAAATCAAAAGACCGAGACCCTCCCAAAAAAAACGAGAGACCGAGAGTGAGAAAAAAAAAGTCCTTCGTGGTGTGGCGGCTGGGCACTTTTTGAGGGCCGTGTGTCCTCACTTTTAGGGTAGGGTCCACACACAAGAAAAACCCTAGGTCTAAATCACTAACTTCTAATTTTTGGGTCTACTCTAATTTACCAAAAATTGACCCAAAATATAAGAGTTGATACAGAAATTTTAAATTACTGAATTACAATTTAATTAATTCTAAAATGTCTGTGTGGAGAGTCTTGAATTTATTTGGCATTCTTCCTGATGTCCCAAAATGTAATTCCGAAATTTTCCTGCACTTCAAAAAAAATGCACTTAATCAGCTCAGAAAATCCAAATTAGCACAATTACAAATTTCCGACCAAATTAAGCAGAATTCGGAAAACTGGGAAATAACAAACAATTAAACACAATTCCCTGGTTTATTTAAGTGCAATAAACTAAATATAATTCAAGAAATAATGACTCATCAAACCACCTGTATATCAGCATATAGTACACAATCTCAACATCAATCAATATCCCGACATCATCAAGCAATACTCATCATGTATAAATCACAAGCAAACCATCATAGCAGATAAAGTTTCACACTGAGTACATCACAACTTATTCTAATAACAAAAGCAAATAAGTTAAACAGAGTTTAGAACACTGGGGTGCCTCCCAGAAAGCGCTTGTTTAACGTCACGAGCTTGACCCAATAAGCTCAAGGATCAACCAACTTCATCACTATAGACAAACGCTCCACTTCTCCTCCCAGATAATGCTTGAGACGTTGACCATTCACTACCCAGCTTCTCTATCGATCACTAACAGCTGGATCAACCAATTCAATTGCTCCATGTGGACGCACACCTTTCACTATGAACGGTCCTGACCATTTTGACTTCAACTTTCGAGGAAAAAGCTTCAATCTTGAATTGGAAAATAACACATGCTGCCCTGGATTAAAGACTGTTTTTATCAATTTTCTCTCATGATAGAATTTTACCTTTTCTTTGTAATTCTTGGATGAATCATATGCATGCAACCGCATCTCTTCAAGCTCCAGCATCTGCCTTCTGCGCTTGTTCTGAGTTTCAGAAGGATCAAAATTCAACAATTTAAGACCCCACAAAGCTTTATGCTCCATCTCCATTGGCAAATGACATGTTTTCCCATAGACTAGCTGATAAGGTGATAAACCCATAGATGTCTTCATTACAGTCCTATACGCCTAGAGAGCATCATCCAGTTTCTGTGACCAGTCCTTTCTTGATGAAGCAACTTATTTCTCCAAGATCCTCTTTATCTCTCTGTTAGACACCTCAGCTTGCCCTGTGGATGATAAGGTGCAACTACCTTATGTCTCACACCATAATGTTTGAGTACTTTTGCCAGCTGATAATTACAAAAATGAGATCCTCCATCACTAATAAGTACTCTTGGAGTCCCAAAACCTGAGAAGATCTGCCTCTTTAGAAATTTAATCACAGTGCTAGCATCATTTTGGGACACGCCAATGCTTCCACCCATTTACTCACATAGTCCACCGTCACCAATATTGTTGAAAGATGGTGGAAAGGGTCCTACAAAATCAATAGCCTAGCAATCAAAGACTTCAACCACTAAAATTCCTTGTAATGGCATCTCATGATGTCTTGAAATAGTCCCAGTTCTTTGACACTTATCACAATTTCTGGCATGGTTATGAGCATCTTTAAACAAGGTAGGCCAATAAAATCCTGACCGGAGAACTTTTGTTGTTGTTCTTTTTCCATTGAAATGTCCTCCATAAGGTAAGTCATGACAATGCCAGAGAATTCCTTCTGCTTCTTCATTTGTCACACACCGCCTCAGAAGATTATCTGCTCCATTTTTGAACAAATAAGGATCATCCCAGATAAATTGCTTGGCATCATGTAAAAATTTCTTTCTTTGTTGCCAACTGAAATCCTCTGGAATTACTCCCGCAGCTTTGAAATTTGCCATATCAACAAACCACGGCCTTTGTTGAATATACATGAGGGTTTCATCTAAAAAAGACTCCCAGATTTCTGCTTCCTTGCTTGTAACCTCACTGTTAACCAACCGTGATAAATGATCAGCAATCAAATTCTCACTACCCTTCTTGTCACGGATTTCCACATCAAATTCTTGTAATATAAGCACCCATCTGATTAATCGTGGCTTAGAATCTGGCTTTGTCAACAAATACTTTATAGCTGCATGATCTGTGTAGATAATCACCTTAGACCCAATTAGATAAGGTCTAAATTTCTCCAAGGCATACACTATAGCCAGAAACTCCTTTTCAGTAGTAGCATAATTCAACTGGGCATCATTCAAAACTTTGCTGGCATAATAGATTGTGTGAAATACCTTCTCTTTTCTCTGACCAAGCACGACTCCTATTGCATAATCACTAGCATCACACATTAGTTCAAAATTCTGATTCCAATTTGGAGCTATAATCACTAGAGCCGACACCAATTTATTTTTCAAGATGTCAAAGGCTTTCAAACATTCTTCATCCATCACAAAAGGTACGTCTTTAACCAGCAGATTACTCAATGGTTTGGCAATTTTTGAGAAATCTTTAATAAATCTTCTATAAAATCCAGCATGGCCTAGAAAGCTTCTGATTCCCTTCATATTTGTTGGTGGAGGAAGTTTCTCAATGACCTCTACTTTGGCTTTATCCACTTCGATCCCCTTAGCAGAAATCTTGTGCCCCAACATAATTCCTTCTGTTACCATGAAATGACATTTCTCCCAGTTAAGCACAAGATTCGTTTGAACACATCTCTAAGGAAAATATCCAGATTCGCCAAACACCTTTGCAAAAAATCTCCAAAAACTAAAAAATCATCCATGAAGACTTCAATACACTTCTCTATGAGATCTGTAAAAATTGCCTGCATACATCTTTGAAACGTGGCTGGAGCATTACATAACTCAAATGGCATCTTTCTGTAGGCAAAGACACCAAAAGGACATGTGAATGTTGTCTTCTCTTGGTCTTTTAGATCTACCACAATTTGATTGTATCCAGAGTATCCATCCAGAAAGCAATAAAAAGCCTGACCCGCCAATCTCTCCAGCATCTGGTCCATGAAAGGAAAAGGAAAATGATCCTTCCTAGTGGCTTTATTCAACTTCCTGTAATCAATGAACATTCGTCATCCAGTAACAGTCCGAGTAGGAATAAGCTCATTCTTCTCATTATAAATTACTGTCATCCCACCTTTCTTCGGAACTACCTGTACTGGACTCACCCATTCACTGTTAGAGATTGGATAAATAATGCCAGCTTCCAACAGCTTCAATACTTATTTTCTAACCACACTAGTGCAGAATTGATCTTTAACGTCACCCCATAGACGTCCGTCCACGAAAACTCCAACGTAAATAATTGACCGGTGGCATAAATGTAAATAATTGAGTGTGGAGACGTCCGTCCTGGAGGGGGACGGACGTCTATAATATAGTAGACGACAGACCCCTCTAACGGACGTTCAAAAGACTGACTGGTTGAACTACCCGGTCAGCCTCTTGAACGTCCGTCCTGGAGGGGGACGGACGTCTATATGTAGTAGACGTCCGTCCTGGAGGGGGACGGACGTTCAAGAGGCTGACAGGGTAGTGAACCAATCAGCCTCTTGAACGTCCGTCCTAGAGGGGGATGGACGTCTACTATATATGGACGTTCGTCCCCCTCCAGGACGGACGTTCAAGAGACTGACAGGGTAGTACAACCCCTCAGCCTATTGAACGTCCGTCCTGGAGGGGGACAGACGTCTATTATATATGGACGTCCGTCCCCCTCCAGGACGGACGTTCAAAAGACGTTTAAAATAAAGATACACACTTCAAAACGCGAACCCGCGAGGAGTTATGCGAACCTTTCCCTCTGCGCCTTGCATTTCCAGGTTGGTTTTTATGCGTTTTGGTCCATTTAATCTTACTTTTGTTCCGATTAAATTGTTCAGTGATGACATATCTTTCATTTGGACCGATTAAAAATCGTTTTCGGTGCATTTTGGTGCAGTTTGTTGCGTGTTCGTGGGCGGCGTTTTTTGGCCTACATTTTTAGGTCGTTTACTCCTCCATCTTCCTCCATTTTCATTTTGAATCTGTTCTTCAGACGTGTTGCAGTGCACAAACAAACGTTCAAACCCGTAATCCTAAATAATCCTAACCCGTAATCCTAAATAACCCTAAATAAGCCGTCTAATAAAGCCCTTTCTGCAGTAGTATATAGACGTCCGAGAGGTTCACAGCGGACGTCTATATAGACATCCGGGCTGACACAGCGGACGTCCATATAGACGTCCGGCCGAACACAACGGACGTCCATATAGACGTCCGGCCGAACACAACGGACGTCCATATAGACGTCCGACCTGACACAACGGACGTCTACATAGACGTCACCCGAATAGACGTCCGTTGGAGGTCGAACGTTAAAAGGCCTAAAGAACGGACGTCTATGCCCGTTTCTGCACTAGTGCCACCTCCTTCATCATTGGATTTAGCCTTCTCTGTGGTTGAGCACTCGGCCTATAGTCATCTTCCATAAAGATCTTGTGCATGCAATAAGTTGGACTTATACCTTTGAGATCTGAGATTGACCATCCAATAGCTTCTTTGTTGTCTTTCAATATTTCTACCAACTTTTCTTCTTCTTCTTCAGGAAGCAAAGAATTACTAATGATGACTGGCTTTGTTCCATCTTCTTCTAAAAAACATACTTCAAAAGTGATGGTAACATCTTTAATTCTAACTTCTTTTCTTTGACTTCTTCTTTGGTATCAATCGTCTCAAGCTTAGCATCCTCCATTGGAATCTCCTTCAATGTCTCCAAATCCATCATACATTCATCAATTAATTTTTCTTCTTCTTCATTCAAGTCTTCACAAGGATCAATAAGAGTTTTCTCTAATGAAGAAGAATAATGTACCATCCTTTCTTGCATCATACAAACTTCATCAAGTATATCAAATTGAAAACATGATTTATCATGTTTAGGATGTGTCATGGCTTTGAATACATCAAAATTCACTTCTTCATCTTGAACTCTTACTTTAAGCTTACCATTCTGCACATCAATTAAAACTCTAGCAGTCTTCATAAATGGTCTCCCAAGAATGAGAGGCACATCTCCATTCTCCTCCATCTCCATTATAACAAAATCCACTGGAAATACAAATTTGTCAACCTTTACCAGAACATCTTCAACTACCCCATACGGATATTTAAGAGACTTGTCCGCCAACTGAAGTGCCATTCTAGTGGGTTTAAGTTCCAAACCCTCAATTCTTTTGAACATAGAAAGTGGCATTAAATTAATGCTAGCTCCCAAATCAATCAACGCCCTTCCAACTCTCCTATGGTGCATGGAATAGTAAAGCTCCCTGGATCTTTAAACTTAGGAGGTAATTTTTGTATGATTGCACTGCAGTTACCTTGCACTTCAATGGTCTCCTTCTCAATATATTTTCTTTTCTTTGTAAGGAGCTCCTTCAAAAATTTTGCATATGATGACATTTGTTGCAATGCTTCAGAGAAAGGTATGGTAATCTCTAGTTTTTTAAACATCTCCATGAACCGCTCCAGCTATTTTTCTTTCTCCTTCCTTGAATAAATCTTTGGATAAGGAAGTGATCTTTCACAAGCTCTCTCTTTTTTTCTCTCGTCTTCTTTCTCTCTCACTCTTTTTTTTTCTCATCTACCTTTTCTTTCTTTTTTTCACTCTCAACCCTCTCTTTCCACTCAAGTGCTTCTTTCTCACTCTCATTTTCTTTCTCTTTTCTCTCTCTTTTTCTTTCCTCTAACACTTTGCCACTTCTTCCAACTGCTGAGTGATGATCTTATTCTGTGCAAGCAAGGCATCTTGAGATTGCAATTGTAGGACCCTCTTCTGTTGAGATGGAGCTCCTCTTTCACTATGCATCTCATTGTCATTAGTAGCCATGTTTTCTATCAATTCAAAAGCTTCCTCTGGAGTCTTGCATTTGATATTACCTCCAGCTGAGGCATCTAGCATCAATTTGGTTTGTGAACCAAGACCTCCAAGGAAAAGAATGACTATTGTTGCTTCGTCAAAGCCATGAGTGGGCGTCTTTCTCAACATGCTCTTATATCTATCCCATGCTTGACCTAGCGTCTCCTCCATGCCTTGTCTAAAAGAAGAAATCTCTTTCTTCCCTTTGTTGATTTTGGATTGTGGGAAGTAATTGTTAAGAAACTTGGAAACCACGACTTCCCATTCAGTAAAGCTATCCTCTGGGAAAGAATTCAACCATAACTTAGCATTGCCTCCCAATGAGAAAAGAAACAACCCTAGCTTTATTGCATCATCCAGCACACCATTGATCTTCACAGTGTTGCAAATCTCGTTGAATGTGGTTAGATGCTCATATGGACTTTCATGTGATAGCCCATTAAATTGGTTGCTCTTCACCAATTGTATCAACGCCGGTTTCACCTCCATGTTTGCAGCATTGACCCTCGGCCTGGCAATGCTATTAAAGTGATGAGGGCTAACAACATTGGTGTAATCCGCCAGAGTACGTCTACCATTGTTCTCTTCAGCCATCTCTTAAGTGCTCTGGTTAGATCTTTGTGGTGAGGGTTGTAGAAGTGTTTCCGGAGAAGGGAATAATTCTCTAGAAGTTCGAACTCTCCTCCTCCTTCTACTTTTGTCCAATCCTTCAAGAAGAGGTTCCAGAATTTTCTTGCTCCTAGTCCGAATTGTATCCTGCATACACAAGAACACAAAACCCTAGAAACAATTGTTAGCACAAAAGGATAGAAAAGATAAACTAAAAAGATAACAAGATAAAAAGATAAAACAAAAAGATAAAAAGATAAAAAAATCAAGTTAAAGCTAATAAATAATCACACAAATAGAATAGTTAAACCACGAGTCCCTAGTAACGGCGCCAAAAACCTGTTAACACTCGGCAAGTGTACCAAATCGTATCAAGTAATAATAAAATGGTAAGACCAAGTATCGTTTCCCAAAGGACTCACGACTTAGACAGTTATGTGATTTGTTGATTAAATGAGACTTGTAAACGAAATCATTGTGTTTGAATTGCAGAAAATAAACATGAATGCAAGTTTTTGATCAATTGGATTGAAAGAAGCAAAAGAGATTGATGTAAAATATGGAATGATGATGTTGTTGGGGTTTCCGATTTATCCTATCCACTCTCATGTATTCAAGAATTCATCTTTCTTCATTAATGTTAATGCCACTTTCTAATTTACCTTAAACCTGATGTCTCGGTGAAGAAAGCCTACTCCTAATCACTAGTTTACAATGTCTTGTCTCCCTAGCAATTATTCATGCATTACATTCGCACAGAAGCTTAAAGGCAACCAATCCTCCTATCCCTATGTCTAGGTAATATTGCTCTTGGGAGAATTTCCTCAGTTCTAGATGCATCTATATGTGTCCATATACATAACATCAATGATCATGCAATTGAATGA